>NW_027509558.1:0-10580 GCF_048541705.1 Temnothorax americanus | reverse complement strand
AAAAAAAAAAAAAAACGGGGAAACGATATTTTTTTTTGGGGCCTCTGGAGACTCGCCCTCCCCCTCTGGCTCGCCCCCGGGCCCCAAATTTCCCCCCTTTTTTGTGACGGGGGGGGGGCCTGCCAAAGCGGGGGGGCCGCAACGTCACAAAACCCCCCCAAGGGGAAAAACCCCCGGGGCGGTTGGGCCCCCTCCCCCCCGCCCCCCGGGGGGACAAAAGGGGCCTCCGCATCAAATTCCGCTCAGGCCTGGCACATTAAACGAAACAAAAAAAGGGCAAACCAAAAAAAATAAAAAAAACAAACAACTATTTTTTCCCTACAAAATTTCTTTGCCCCATCCCCCCCCCTTTCCGCCCGGGGGAAAAAGGGGGATTGGGGGTTCTCCCCCCCTCGTCTTTCTTTTTGGGGTTTTGTCGCGAAAAAAGTCGGCCTTTTCCACGATTGCCTACGACGGGAACCCTCGCCTTGCTGTCACCGCTCACTTAACTCAAACCTAAGCCTTTTTAAAAACGGGAGGCAACCCCCTTTTTTGGGGGCCGAGACCCCGGCAGTACCGGCTTTTTTTGGCTCATCGTCCTCGCAGGCCCCTAACGCGCCCCAAAACCCCCTAACCTGAGGGTCCGGCTAGGGGGAGCCGGTTTTAAAATGCCTTTCGGGCTTTATTACGGGGGGGTCCCCCCAAAAACCGGGGTACACCGATAAAGGTAGGGGGGGTTAAAAGGGGGGGTTCCCCATGCCCAAAATTTAGCGAAAAACCGGGGGGGTTTGGGGGGGGGGAAAAGGGGGGGGTTAAAATCGCACCACTTTGTTTCCCTTTACCCTTTAGGGGGCCTTGAAAAAAGGGTCATAAAAAAAAAAAAAATCGTTTACCCAATGGGGAAACCCCTTCTTAAACCGCTCACGGGGGAAAAAAAAGGAAAGGGGAGCCCTTTGATTGCGAGGGGCGCGGTAGCCCAGAAATACAAAAAAAACGATTCCATACTAAGAGGAAAAAGAAAAGAAACATTTCGTATTGGCGGGTACGCGGGGGTGTAAGCCTTTTGCGGCGGAAACGTCCCAGAGGGGGGTCACTCTTTCCGGGGGGCCTCTGGCCCGTCCTGGCCTTTGCCCTCTTTCCAGTGGCCCTCCAATCCTCAAGCCTCCCGCATTCGGGCATTCCGGCCCGTGTAGCCCTTTTTGCCGCACCGGAAGCAGTGTCCGCCGCCAGGCGTCGGGACCTCGTAAGCGAAGTGTGTGGGTAACCCACAGTTCCAGCCCGAATCCCTCTGCCCCCCCACTGCGCTGTCGGTTATCTCGCGTTCCTCCTCTCTGGTTGAGTTCGGTCGGGTCCCGCGAGGGTGGCATTCCCCTCTCTCTTTTTCGTATGCCTGAGGTCCCGAGGTCGACGTTGACCGGACCCGTTTCCCACTCAGTGGGCCCTTCTGCAGACCACCAGAGCTGTCCTCCTTCCTCGAAAGGACCTCGCCTCGGTGTCGAGATTCGGGGCCGCTCGTCCGCGTCCGGCCTGGGTCCCCTTTCCCAGTGTCAGGGGCGACCTGTGCGTGGCCTTTCAAACCCCTACCTCCACACGGTACCTGAACGGACACGTTCTCCGGCAGGCCATCCCTTCTCTCCCGCGTCCGCCAGCCGGCATGTCCGCCTAATTATCCGAGCGCATGGCGTAGTCGTTCAGCGCCTACCAGAACCCTGGTTTGACCTCTCCGTCCCTAAGTAGCCGTGAGACCCCCTCGGACACACGCCGTGCGGTGCCAACTCGTCCCCCGTCCGCCTCCCATCGATCCGTGATTTAGGTCCGGTCCGGTGTGTCCGTCCCTGATTAGGGTTAGTGGGTTAGCGCTACGCGCCAGTAGGGGTTAGCAATCTCGCCCACCTCGGTAGCCTACGAAACATACCAAACGCAAGTCATAATCTTCACGAAGAGAAGGAAGCAATTGGGCGCGAAAGCTCTTCGGTATTGGTTTTAAAGATCCTTAACGTGTATTTTTCCGATCGAATCACCTAATGAATCGGCAAGTTCGTATCTACCTGCGGCGAGCAGAATTCTTAGCACGGTGAAGGGACATGAAATTTGTCGCTAATTGCAGTTTGCAGTACACGGTGTTTGAGCGGAGCGACGATTAAGACTTTTCGGTCGCTCAACACACGGTCGCCTACGGCAAACCGACGGTCCCACGCAAATTATAATACCGAGTTTTGTTTCATCGCGCATTCCATCCAAATTTTTTTTCGACAATCCAGGCGGCGGGCGGCAACTGTGGATTGTTCCAGCCTCTCCCTCCAAATGGCGGGTCGGAGTTCTCCACCTCGATCGCAGCATCGTCTGCTCGTCGCGAAACCGTTAACCTGTTGTGGTTCACTCTCCCGAAATACAGAACGCCGGAGATCGCTTTGAAGCGAAGTATGGGTGCGCGGAATTAATAGCAAAACAAATTCGTTAATGTTTACGGTCCCACTCGCGGGGTCTTTGACCCAATAAAGCGGTAAATCAATCGTTTTGAGTACGCGATTAACTCGTTCGAAACGGGATTTATTCTCCTTGGGGGTGATAGGGCGGGTACCGTCGTATGTTGAATTCCGTACCGTGTGTACTCCTTATTCTCTGTAAAATCCGTGCCATGTCTTTTAATAATACCGGGTCTCCCCAACAAAAATAAGAGTTTTCGATAGCTTCTCGGATATTCTTACCGTCGCTTTACGTAGCGGACAACACTCAACCCTTTGGTGAACAATTCCGGCATACGAGAAGGTACGCGTGCCCGACTTACTGGGCGGAAGCGGAGCCCCAGTAATATCGCGGCGACAAAACCGGCCACGGAGCTTCTACACTCGTTTTGCCCATAAATCCCGCGGGAAACATCCTGTTCTACTTCGCTCGAACTTTCGCTCGTCTGGCACGTGTCGCACCGGCGCACGTACCGGGCGATCTTCGTTTACATTCGGCAATAATACCTCGTTCGCGACCGGCGGATAAGTTTTCTTTCTCCACACACAAGTGTCCGGCTGTGAGGTGGATCCTGTTGGCGCGAATAAGCTCATCGCGAGAGTCCCCTTGGTACAACAAACTTCCATGGTCGAGTCTCTGACGGTTCGCGTTAATTACGGATGGGGTCTACAAAATAACCGTCCCCCTATTTTTCCATCCCCGGAAACTTTTGCGGGTGCCTTCGAGAAACCTCGTTAACTCTTTTGTTCGGCGTACTCAGTACTTTTCTCACACGCACAGCGCACAAGTCGTCCATCTTGCCGTAAATTCGCGATAGTGCGTCCGGCACATTAGTGCCATCCCACCTTTCCTTGCCTCGATTTGTAGTCGTAATGTCCAGCACTCAGAGCGCCACCACCTCGCTAACCGTCCCGTCGGATCTTTAATTTATGCCCCCCGGATTCGTATGGTCCCGTTACGACGGTAAATCGTAGACCCTCAAGTCGGGCTAAGCTCTCTAAATGCCGCAGATGACCGCGGGCATTCCTGCTCGTTGGTCGAGTACTCTTTCTTTCCGCGTCGACAAAGCCCTAACTCGCGAAAGCTATTACTGTTCACCGGTCCTATTTCTGAGTGAGTACTTGCTCCCCAAGCCACACGGAACTGGCGTCCGTTTGCCCACTCGAAACGGATGCTGAAGGTCTGGACAACGATAAGTGGGTGGGAAGCAAGACAAGACCCTTAATAGTCTCGAACGCGGCTTGCTGTTCCTTCGCCCACACCTCCACGGCTGATTCTTTTTAAGAATTCGCGTGTAATGGTTCTAAGTTAGTAGCGCCTGCGGTATAAACGAAACGCGGTACGAGACGCCATATACCAAGTTAATCGACGCCATTTCCGTGTAAACGACGCGGCTCGGGATCTTCCCTGATCGCGATTGTCTTATCGGGATCGACCTTTAGGACCCTCGCGCTTGCATGCCAAAAACAATACAAATCCTAGATACACTTCCCTTCGAGCTGCAGACTTACTCTTCTCGGGATTTGATCGCCAAGCAGCTTCGCGAATACCTCGAAAACGCGTCCTATACCACTCGAGATGTTCTCGAACGTTTCCGGTCTGTGCCCCACCACTGATATCTCTAGATACGCGAACGGCATACGGATGCATCTCGGTCCGATTAAGCGAATCCAACAACTTCTGGAAAGTCGCAGTGGTCCCCCGTTAAACCGAACGTCATCCGTTTAAAATTGCAATAGGCCCTTCCCCGGCCCCGCGAAGGCCGTGATTTCCCGGCTCTTTTGAGATAGCGAATCTGAAAAAAGGCTTGGCTTAAGTCAATGTCGAAATGATGGTACCGGCTTTCGTATTTTTATATCGCGGATCCCGTTCCTGTACGGTAACGGGTACCGTTCCTTTTTCGAAACCCGTTTCACTTTTTCGGAAATCTAAAGGCCGAACCGATAGGTCCCCGTTAGCTTGTTTAATCAGGAACGAACGGTGGGGGACGACTCGCCTTCTACGGCTCGATTATACCACCTGCTTTCATGCAGGCCGTCTACTCCTCATAATGGCCTCTTTGATTCTCTCGGCGACACGGATAACATCGTTCCATAGGAGGGTGATCCCCGACCTCGATAGGTGGTTCGTTAACGTGGTGGCTTCTAGCTCTTCCAAATTGAACCGTGCTTAGAAGGCTAAAAATTCTTGTGACGCTTTCTCTTGGTCCGGCGTTAATTCACTCAATCCGCAACAACAGGGGCGACGCTTCTCCGGTTTTCGCGCCCTCCCCCTTTTCCCGCTAATCCCGTTCGAAGGTTTGCGGCCTCCATCCCCTCGGCTGACGCTACGCGCCGCATCGCCGCGAGCGAACTCGAAGAACCTCTCAAAAACGGTAAGTCGCGAAGGGATCCTCGTCACAACTCCACGTACCGTCCGCGAACCTCACGCTTAGGCTAAAATAATCCCCCTAAAAAATCCATTCCCAATATGCACGGCAACGCCGAAGTTGGTAACGAACAAATCATCCATATTCAAGGTTGACCCTGAACGCGTATCGGACTTTACCCCCCCCTCACCTCCTCCTCGCATTCTGATCGGTCGCGGTAGTCACGCTCCTCCCGCCCGTCCTCTTAACGAGAACCCAGCGCTTAATCAGCGGTGACCTCCGGCCCGCCAACGTACAGCTATAACGGAATCTACGAGGGCGCGGAATTTCGCGTGCCCTCGATTTGCCAACGCGTATGAAGTTGAGGAAGCTGATCGCCTCTCCACCGAGCGCTATACGCTGCATCGCGATCTCCCACCTACGGCGAATCCCTCTGGGCCTGAGGGGGTAAGGATCCGGGTGGTCCCAATCCGCGACTTTGTTGGTTCCGCACTCGTTTCCCGAACATTTCGGGCAAGTGGCGGGTGGTAACCTCGGCTTTTCCCGCACCGGTAACTGTCTCCCCGGGGAGCTTTACAAATCGCGCGAAAAGTTTCCTGTTCTGGTCGCCATTCCAGCACGTTGCGGTGGGGTTCACGCTCGCGGAAGCCGGCGAATCACCCGACCCGCCCGTAGCAGGAGCGCGGCCACGGCACGACCGAAGTATTCGCTTTCCGGCCCGTGGGCCTTACCCTTCCTCTCACCTGTTTTCCGGTTCGCTCGATTTTCGCAGTGGACAACTCCAAGCGCCGGGCCACGTGATCGCGTTGTCCCCCCCCGCACTGCGGGTTTGGCTCCCTTTGGCGCGCGGGTAACCTCCAGATTCCGGGAAAAGAGCGTTCCGGCGTTGGATGAGCGCATAGTTCTGGTGCGGCGCGGGCTGCTAGCCCTCCCGCCCGAGCGTCCCATCGTTCGAGGCGCGTTCCATACGTGAACCGAATCCCCCTAGTATCTGGGTTTGGTAGGCGTGGACGCAGGTGTCGGTGAGCGTAGCCGACCTTTTCCTCCTCAACTCCACGCGGCTATAACCGATCAAAAAGCGTATTTAAAAACACGTTAGGGGGGTAGACCGCCCGGGTTCGTGTTTCCCCCTGCGTTCCGTCGCATTATTCGTCGCGGAGGCCGAACTGAAAATCCGGGTCCCCAAACGTGTACTCGCCACGCGGTTTTAAACGCGGCCCACAGGTCGTCGCGTTCCCCCGTTCCCCTCTTACCCTCGAACCAATACAGCGCGATGCCCTATAAAGACGAAGCACCGCAAAATTCCTCGTCCTCACGGAATCATTCGCGGCCCCGCCTCGATACGCAACAGAAAGTCTCGGCATCCCCTCTCCGCGCGCGCCTGGAACTTCAGGTCCGCATTTCCTTCCGCATGATATGATAAATGGCTGTCGCGGAGTACTTCGGGATCGGCAAGGCCCTTGCGTAATGACTCCGCCAAATCGTCGGGTGATCACGATGCGCTCTGCGCAACCCATCGTAGCGGACGGACTAGCGGGGCGAACGATTTTCTACCGGGACAACCGAGGTATTCGGTAAGGACGCGGGAGGTTCGCTTCGCCCCCCCCGCCCCGTCTGATTTAACTATTCACTCCAGGGCTCGTCGCCGTTTTTATTCGACTTCGGCCACCGGCTCGACTCCGCGCGCGACTCGTCACCAAACGCACAAACGCTGGTCAGCTTCGGGTATCGGATCCTTTCGATCGTAGCTCGCGTCGACTCGAACTCGGCGATTCCGTTTCTTCTTCGCGCGAAGCGTTGATAGAATCCACTCGTCGGTGAGCCCTCGATTGTACCCATCTCCGTCGATTCGAACTATTATTATTAAATAGAGAACCTAAGTTTGCGAGAGCTAACGGCACCACGTATCGCGGAAAGGGATAATAGTACGCGATGCACTAACACAAGGGTCACCAATACACACGACGGAATGTGGACAAATTCTCTATTCAGCGCGAAATCTCGGAAGGCTACCGTATTCTCAAAAGAAAAAATACATAATACGCGCGAACACTATAACACTCGCGAATGAATGCGAAAGTAACGCAAGATAAGCAAATAGGTTTTTCAAACGCGACACTCGCTGAACGTAAACAACCGAATTCCAACGCGCTAACGCCGGTACCGATAATCTCGCGCGAAATCAACCGATCAGCCCACCCGAACACGGTATTCGGAATAAGCAATCGAAAGAATATTTTCCATTAGCTGAAAAAAGAGGTTAACACAGATAATAGAGCATCTAATATAGCGTCAATATATTCATACCAACAAAAGGTAGGTCACCTTATTTATTTTCAACAGAACACAAAAAAAAATCATAAGGAATCCGCCGAGATTCTTGCACCCCCTCACGAAATATCTTACGTATCGCAGCCCCTTTACGTGCCTTTCGTTCGTCTTTCGGCGATCTTTCGTCTGCCCCACCGTGGCGCCAATTTTTGTCAAACACTTTTTTCACTCCCGGACCGCTCCCGACCGCTCCGGGACGTGTGTCGGATCAAAAGGATAAGGAGAGCGGGATGACGGACCTCTCCCTCCGACGATTCCCCCCTCCCACCTCCGGCACTCGCGAAACGAATTTAACGTTGGGCGCCAGACGCGTCAACGCGCGTCCTCGAAATCGCGAAAGAGAACCAACACGAGACGGCAAAGCGAGACGTGCGGATGTGCGAGGAATCGGCTAGCCGTCCTAGAGGTGGGGCGAGGGTGAGAAGGCGGCGCGATCCTTCGGCGGGGTGGACAACCCATAAGGAGGACAACGACTCCAACAATTACAGAATAGAGAATAAACATTTATTCAGTCGGTCAGTCAATCATATCCTCAGTCGCGCGAGCGCCAGAAAGGAAATAAAAGAATTAAGTAATCGCGTGGCCGCCAAATGACGAAGCGCGGCGTGATCGCTAATAAACGCGCGGAGGCGGGAGAGATACAGTATGACAAACGTACATTAATATAAGATCAACCGCGAACGCGAATATCAGGAATTTCGAAGAGTATGACCTCCGCAGTAAATTTCGCGAAAGTGGGCGAACCTCCCGCACAATAGCGCGTGAACGCCAACAACGGATTCGTGGCGAGAATTCCTGTCGCCAATTATCTGAGCCTAACGAAGTATGAATCCGTGGCGTAGCCCCGTCCCAACGTAAATGAGAACCGAACGCAACACAAATAACGCGAGATCAATTTCGGCGCGATAAGCAGAACGCGGAAATTAATAACAAACGCGAAAATACAGACTTAACTAACGCGAGAAATGAACCCAAGGTATCGCCAGTCATTCGGTAACTACGATCTGTCCTCAGAAATTTTTCGTCACGCGAAGGAGACGCTGAGACAATCGGCGTAAGCGAAACACGTAGAAACGCGAGGAACATGTGCGGGATTACCGGCGGACAATACAACACTCGAACAAATCACACGACCGATTAACGCGAACGGGTGTCGACGCACGGAAACGCCGCAAGAGCGATTTTTAGTAATTTGAATACTCCGGAATACGGGAGGCGCTAGTGCCCAACCACGAACGACGGACATTAGGCGAAACCGGCCACGTACCGTACCGACCTCGCCAGCAATCTATCGCGATCTCCATAGTCTCGTAATCGCGTCCTTTACCTCAATTATTCCGCGGCCACGATACCCCATCGAATTCGCAGTGAGTATTGGGAAACTGAGGTGGGTGATTGATGGTGTTGAGAATTGGGGTGTTATGTGAAAGGAAGTAAGGGGGGATGAGGTTGTTAATGGGAAGCCCTCGTTCCGGCTGTATCTCTCTCTTCTCTACTCCATTCTCTCCTCTTCATCCTTTCCCGTCACTCTCTCGTCATCTGATGGATCGGGTGGTGGGGTGGGGAGAGGTAGGGGATCTTGCGGGGAGTGGGGAGTGTGATAGGATTCAGGAGGGGGGGGCGCGAGGGAAATGGACAACGGGGGGGGGGGGACCGGGGAGATTGGGACGGATGGGTAGAAGAGGCAAGGTAGGTGAGGGGGGGAAGTTAACAAGTACGGGAGGGAACACTCGTGTTTGTATTCACCGTCGGATGTGGGAAAGGGGACACGGAGGGCGGGCGTGGATGGGTAGGGGTTAAAAGGAAGCGCCGACGAGAGCGTGCACCGTAGGGCGCTCGTGGCGTTAATTTCGCGATAATTATGCGGGCAACCTCAACGGTGTGAGTCTCCTCGAAGGGCTCCTTGCCGTCACCCCTCGTAGGAGGATCGCCGCAGCGCAACGGTTTTTTTCCGGACTCGGCGGCTATCGCGTAGCTTCTTAGGAAACGATACTACTCCGCCGACGGACGAGACCAGAGAGTGTCTCCGCTATAATTTCGCTCGATAACGGAATCGATGCGGCACCCCCTTCGTAGCGGGCTTGCCAACCAATCGAGAGCGAGCGTCAAGCTCGCGCTATATGCTACCAGGATCGCGTCCGTAAGTTGATCCTTCGGGGCGGCAACGGTCCTCGGCGGCGTAAGCGAACTTCTACAATTTGTTCCCTGGGCAGCGACTGGACTTTGTTCTGGCCGGTGTGCCCCGAATTGACCTCGTGGCGGTGGCCAGCCACCCGTGGGCCGGTATTGCGTGGAGGTATTGCTGTGAGCCGTGTTTCCCCAGGCGCCTTGGCCACCCGCGTATCGGCTGCCTTGTCCATCTCGCTTGGTCTCATTCCACGGAGTCAACTCCTGCCAGCTTTTCTCGCTGCCTCCCTGGATCCCTGTCGCTCCCGGTCTTTCTCCCCCACCCCTCCCCCTCGATCCTCGTTTCCCTCCTTTACCTCTCTCTTTATCTGTACTAGTGCCTCGAAAATTAAGTTCTCCTTTTTTATTTTGTGTTTTTATTGCTGTCCTTCCCACTTTCCTTTACCGCACACTGAAAATAAGAAAATAATCAAAACGCGAAACGATATTCGATTTTTGTTGGCCCTGGAGATCTTCGCGTCGTCGCTCTCTGGGCCGCCCTGGCCAATTCTCTCGCCATTGTGACGGCGCGGGGCGCTGCCACGAGGCGGCGGGCCCACGTCCAATACCCCAACCCACCCCCACCCAAAGCGAGCATAACCGTGTGCGGTTGCCCCGCTCAGCCCTCGCCCTCCTGGTGACATAAGAAGCGCTCCGCGATCGAGATCTCCAGCCTCAGGCCTCGCACAGTAGAACGACACAAAATAGACGGCATAACACAAACAAAAATACGAATAAACTAACAACTACTCTTAGTCTACGAATTTCTTTGTCCCATCCCACGCCCTGTCAGACCCTCGGACTCGATTCCGGGAGCCGTCATCCAACCGCTCGTCTTTCTCTTTCGGATTTACGTCGCGATACAAGTCGGACCGTCCTACGATTGCCTACGAACGGCGAACGCCTCGCGCTTTTATCTGTCGACCGCTCACTTCACTCTACCTAACGCCTTGTTAAACGGGAGGCTAACTCCCTTTTTGGGGGCCCGAGTACGCCGGCGGTACTCCGGCTAGTTTTGGCTCAAATCGTCCTCGACGAGCGTGACCTAACAGCTAACAACCAACGTAATCCTACGGGTCGACGGCAATAGCGGGAGCGGGCTTTATGCCGTAATCGTGGCTTTATTGCGCGGGGTCGGACCAACGCGGTACTACCCGAGTAAAGGTTACGGGGGTTAACCGGGCGGGCCGCAACGTCACAAGTATATAATATTATATATAAATAATCTACAGACATTTATACTAGACCCCTACCATCTATGGACGCTGGC
>NW_027509557.1:0-10662 GCF_048541705.1 Temnothorax americanus | reverse complement strand
GGGCGTTTTAATGAAGGTTAATTGAAAAATGGCTAAGGGGGTTAAGTGATTTAAAGGGTGGGAAAAGTCCCTACAAAACGCCTTGAAACCCCGGGGGAGAAAAATATCTATCTATCAAATACTAAAATTGAATGACAAAATTTGCCCTATAATCGACTTTTGATAATAATGCAAAAAGGAAATCAAGACTACGAAGTCCTTCGAATATTTAGCAAATATTTTTGCGTTTCCCCCCTTAGGCAGAAGTACTTTCTGCCTATTTAGAATGTATACAATTATGTCCTTTATGTGGCCCTTTGACGTTTTTAGATTAAAAAAACCGGCGATCGGTTATATTACAGTTTTCCTTTTGTCTGCGAATTTTTTAAAAGATGCATATACAAATAAAGTTTAATAAAAAAATTTTATTAATTTCTTTTTTTATTTTATTATTTAAATTTATGTTATATTACTTGTTCGAATATACGAAAACATTTTTTTCCCCTTTTTTTTAAAAATATAAATAGCGTGAAAAACATTGTGATAAAAATTCAAGAAATTTCAACGGCTGCCAAGAATGGAAAAAAATTATTTCTGATTGTCGTTCAGCGTTTGTATACAATCACAAATATAATCATTATAAAAGGGCTGGTTTTAGCCACAAGCGCGTTATTTTTTTTAAATAGGACAATAAAAAAAAAAGGTAAAATTATTACAGAAGACATAAACAAAAAAGACAGTAAAAATTTGTTTCAAATTAGTTTCTAATTTATTTATCTCTCAATAAAACCGGGTTTGTAATCGCCCGTTAACCCTTCGAGGCCACACCTCTCTTTTTATTACGCCCCGACTACACTGGGGTGGTCGCTACCCCAGACAAATTCGAAGTCTCTTTAAATTTTTTATAATACACGAAAAAAATTTAATGAAAACTCTTAAGGATGTTGTTAAAAAATATCAAGGGGGACACGGTAGTGTATCGCGCCAAGTACGCGGAAGCGAGACGCACCGTGATTTTACTTTTTACGGAACGCATGAGTTGCGGGGTATCCGAGATTTTGAGATCTCAATAACGATAAAACGGATCACTTCTAAGTAAGTTCGACGATAGTTTGGGGGTTTTGATTTATAAAAAAGAGTTTTTTTTTTTTCGTTACGTCCCCCTACGAGCGAAGTTTTATTGCAACCCCAAAGACCAAATTGGAAAATTTTTTTTAAGAAACGTCCCGTCGGACAAAAATGGCGGCTGGTGTGTCACTTTCCCATTTTGACCGAGAGTGCACTGGGTGCACAGTCGAAAGTGCGTGACAGTTTTTAAAACCTAGAAAAGGATAAGTGAAAGTGTGTGATAGTCGTGACCGTTGCGCGTCGTGAAGATAGTGAAATATAATAAAGTATTGACCGTAAAGAGCTGATGCCGAGGAGACTTTAAAAAGGGAAGGGGGATCTACAAAATCGTAAAAACCCCTTACCCGTACTATATGCTGCTTGTAAAAGTTGTCAAATGTTGGGTTTTCGCGAGCGTTACTTCTGTAGTAAACTACATAAGTTTTGCCGGATTACGAGGAATTTAACGTAAAGGGACGCGACGGACGCGAAGTAAGTAACGTGAACTTAAGAAATTCGATCGCCGTTTTAAAGATAAACCCTTAAAACTTAATATTCTATTCATACCAAGCTGTCAAATCATTTCTGAAATGCACGCTGCTTCACGTTCCCGGGGATCGTTAAGTCTTAAGTTCAGTTACGTTACTTCGCGTCCTCGCGTTCCGTTACGGGTTTAAAATTTATCGTAACCCGGGGGGTTACTCGTTTTTTCGGGGAGAATTTTCATAAGTTGCACAGAATTCCATTTACGTGGAGGAATTATCGTATAAGTTACTACGGAAGTAAAACGCTCGCGTAAACATAGATACGTGACGATAGTTTTGTGGGTGGTGTGGTGTGTGGTGGTGTGTGTTTGTGTGTGGTGTGGTTTTGGTGTGTGTGTGTGGGTGTGGGTGTGTGTGTGTGTTAATTCCCCTCGTTACGCGGGGAGTTTAAAATTATCGTAAGTTTCTACAAAAGCCCGTTACGCGGGGGAATTTTCGAAGTTACTTTCAGAATAAAGTTTTGCGTTAAAAAGTAGTTGTGGTGTGGGTGTGCTGGTGTGGGGGTGTGGGTTGTGTGTGTGTGGGGTGTGTGGTAATTAAAATTATTATATTTTATATTACATTGTGTATATATAATTTATTTAGTATTTATAGGATTTATCCTCTCGGCAGCAGGACGAGAAAAGCAGAAAAGCGACAAATATTTCGATAGATTCGATAGATCGTATTTATGGATGGGAATTTCCCTTTTTTGAAGAGGAGCGTAAAAATTACAAAACGCAGGGATTCGTAAAAAATACCTTTTTCAAAAAGGTAAAAAAAGGGCGCAAGTACACGCGTGTTTTTACCTCAAAAAAAAAACCAAAGGGTTTAGTATATAATTTTTATTAAAAAAAATAAAAAAAAATCATTCTCCCCCTGGGGTGGAGTAGCTTTTTTTTTAAAAACAAAATATTAAATTACAAAATTGTTACTTTTTTTTAATCCAGTGAAATCTCTTCGAAAAGCCAAAAACAAGAGTTCTATTAAAAAAAAAAAAAATTGAAATCTTTTATACTGCGCCAATTACAAAGAAAATATATACTAAAAAAAAACCAAGTGGATGTATTTTGTATTCCTGAGAGCTTTCTATCAACCCAAGTGGTAAATAATATTTTAATTTTCCTTGATAAAATATAATATTACAAAGAATATTTATCACAAAAAATAAAGAGGTAACATTTTTAAATAAAAAATTTTAATTAAAATAAATAATAAATTTTTTTTGTAAAAAACTTGGGCGGGTTTGTCCAAGGTAAACTGAAAAAATTTGCTGGGTGCAAAAGCATAGCAAAAAGAGAGGATGTCTATTCCTTTTGCACTTTAAAAATTTAAAAACCCAATTAAGTTCTTTTTTTATACGTTTGAAAATTTTTGTCTGGATAAGAGCCCCCGACAAGACTTGTATGAATATTTAGGAACGAAAAGTGGATAACGCACAAGAAACGATTGAGGGATAAAGCGTCATTACAATGGCAGCAGGAGTATACAGTAAGACGTAAGCAGTAATTATTGATCGAAAGGGGATTTTTACAATTAAGAATAATCGACGGGTTTGGTTTTCAATAAATGGGTTATGTTTAAAGTTTATTGCATATCCTGCTGCCATTGTAACGACGTAAGCCGTAATGAACGTTCTGTGCGGGGCCCCACTTTTCGTTACTACGGGCCATACGAAAGTCTTGTGCAAAGTTTAAACCTTAAAAAAACGCGCAAGTTTTTACAAAAAAAATTTATTTATTTTTTTTTTAATTTAAATATTTTTTTTTTTTATAATGTTATCTTAATTTTTGTGTTTAAAAAATTTTTGTAATATTAAAATTTTATCAAGGAGAATTAAAAATTTTTATATTACCCTGGGTGATAGAAAGATCTCAGGAATAAAGAACATCCCATTTGGTTTTTTTTAGGATATATTCTTTTTGTAATTGGCGCGGAGGAATTAAAAAAGTTTTCCTTTTTTTTTTTTTTTGTAATAGATACTATTTGTTATTTAAGCTTTTCGAAGTGAATCACTTGGATAAAAGGGGAACATTTTAAAATTTTAAATTTTGTTAAAAAAATTAAAGTATTACACTGGTTGAATGGGTTTATTTATTTTGAATAAAATAAGATACTACCATTTGGGTTTTTTTTTTTCGAGGTAAAACCACGGGGTTTTTCTTGGCGCTTTTTTATTTTTTAAAAATGTATGAACAAAACCCCAAAAAAATGTGCTTAAATGAACAAAAATATTTAATTTTGGTCGCGAAAGAATAACCCCGAGGCTACATGGGTGGGCACCTCTTTATACCATTTCAAAAGTTACCAAAGTAACTGACTGGTTAAAACCTGTCTACTGCCACGGACTTCGAGAAAAGGGTCCAAAATAGAGTCCGGTGGGGAAACACTGATTAAAGACACTTAAAAAATCGGGCCCGAAATTTTTTGGTGGGGGCCGTCCGCGCCACCCCCTGTGGCTCGAAGGGTTAAGAAAGTTTGATGTTTGCGCGGATTCTAAAAAGTTTCTATTTTTTGCATTTTTTGATCCACTTATTTCGTTCCAGTAGAAACGCTAGAAAAATATAATGCGATAGAATACGCAGTTTTTTTTAATATTTTTTTCTGAAAAGGGGGGGCTGGGGAGTGCGCGCTAGCGCATTATTTTTATATTGTAAAGGGGGCTATTAGGGAAAAATTTTTTTTTTTCAGATTTTTTTTCCCGGGGGTCCGCGTCCCCCCCTTGTTATTCATTTTTAAAAAAAGAACAGGTTTTTTTTTAAATCAAAAAGGGGCATGGTTTTGGTAGAAAGGTTTTAGCGATTACCGTACGCGCTACGGGAAAATTGCAAAGGGGGTTTTTTTAAAGTAATCAACCCGACTTTAGTTATATTATTTTAAAAAAAAAAAAGCTGTTGAAATTTTTTTTTTTTACTAATTACGGCATTTAAAAAAAGGGGGACTCTTTTTTATAAAGGGCGTGGAAATTTATACCAAACAGCCAATATTAGCGAAAATATAAAAACCTATTTTTGTAAATACGAAAAAAAAAAAAAAATTAATTGTAATGTATACCTAAAATGTAGGTTTAAAAAAAAATTTTAAAAAAATTTTAAACCCCAAAATAAAAGTATAAAGAAAAATAAATTTTTTGCTGAAAAAAATAACTTAACTAATTTAACCCGATGACGGGCAAATAAACGTCTTTTGATGTGCCATAAAA
Organism: Temnothorax americanus; assembly: GCF_048541705.1. Classification (NCBI taxonomy): domain Eukaryota; kingdom Metazoa; phylum Arthropoda; class Insecta; order Hymenoptera; family Formicidae; genus Temnothorax; species Temnothorax americanus. Next base: position 5,850 of record NW_027509557.1, on the reverse strand, counting down.
AAATGATAATATTTCAAATTTACTATTAAACTTAAAAATATTTAATAACGCAAAAATGCAAAAAAAAATGTAGCGACAAAACAAATGGCTTAATTTATTAATTAGCAAAAAATTAATTTATTGACGGGGCGATTAAAGTTCTGTTTTTTTTTTAATTTAATAATAAACGTTTTATCATTTCCGCCAAAACAATTGAAAAAATTTATTTCCGTAATTTTTAAATTTTTGGAAAAATTATTTCTGATTATTTTCAATCAAAAATTAGATAAAAAAATTTAAAAAAAAAAATAAAAAATGCATTTTTTTTTTTTAATTTTTTAAAAAAAAAAAACGTTAGTTTGGTCTAATTTTTATTTAAAAAAAACCAACGCCCTATATGAATTTTTTTAAATAATTTGAAGTAAAAATCAAAAAAAATTTAGTCCAGGGATGGGGGAAAAAAAAGGGGCTACTGGAAAAGGGGGGGAAAAAAGTGTTAAAAATTGGGGAACTGTAGATTTTTTGCCCAAAAAAAGAAGTATAAAAATTTAAAAAACCTCGATTTTTCCCGCGGCGCCCCCAAACTTAAAAAAATACCCCAAAAAAAACTGATTTTTTGCAAATATGGCGTTTCCAAAAAAATTTACCCCCAAAAAATTTTTAAAAAATTTTAAAAGAAAAAACTTTCCCTACAACTTTTGTTCAAACACTTTTTTTCAGATAAATTTTTTTTACGAGAAACGGGGAAAAAAGGAAAACCCTTTTTTTGAAATTTGTAAAATAATGGATTTTCCTTGGATTTGGAAGATTAATTATTATCTTATTTTTTTTTATATATGAAGTGCGATAATAAAAATTAATATATTATTATGTATACGGTGCACACACACACACAACAACCACCCCCCACACACACCACACACACCCAAAAACCCACACAAAAACAACACACACACCACACACACCACCCCCACAAAACCCCAACCCACAATTATAAAAGTAAAATTTATATTAATATCATAGTTTTTTAGGTATTTTAATTAACTCTTTTGTAGAAAAAATCTTTAGAGGAACGGGTAAATTTTTTAGTCCATTTTTTTTAAAGGGAATGGAGGTAAATTTTTTATATTTTTTAAAATTTTTGGGTAAATATTTTTTTTGGATCCCCCCCCAAAATTTAAAAATAAAAAAAAAAATTTAAAACCCTTCCACTTACATGGCGCGGGGGATTTGGGTGACCCAATACGTTAAATCTGAAAAACCCCAATACAAATAAAAAAAACAAATATATTAAATTTTAGAACTTATCAATATTTATTATTAAAATTAAAAATAAATTTAAATTTTTATATGAAATTAAATTTTAAAATTTTTTTTTCCAAGAGGGGGGCCGGGGCAAAACCCAAATTTTTTTTAAAAAGGGAATTTTAAATTTTAAAGGGGAAAAATTTTTGAAATTTTTGGGGGGAATTTAAAGAGGTTTTTTTAGGTACAAAAGATTCAGGAAGTTTTGCTGTAGCCCCTTTGTTTTCCGCCAAAAAGGAAAAGGACGAAAAGGAAAAAATTTTAAAATTAAAAAAGGGGGGGAAAACTCGACCTTTGGATCGAAAATTTTTTCGGGGAATTATTTTTTATTGTCGAAATAAAAAAACATTTTTTTTTTGGTATTTAAAAAATAAAAAAATTTTGGGAAATTTAAAATAAAACAATCATTAAAAAAAATGAAAAAAAAAAATTTTTAAAAATTTCAATTATTTTCACTAATATTCTAAAAAAAAAATTTACGAAGAAAAAATTTGCGATTTTCACGTGCGCAAATTTTTTTGGGGGGAATGCTGCTTTCAAGATCGTTTTTTTTGGGACCAAAAAAAAGCTTTTGATTTCCCCGGCTTGCCCCGAAGTCTTTTTTTAAATTTTGTTACTCCAAAAATTTTAAAAATTTTTAAAAAAAAAAAATTTTTTAAAAGGATTCCTAAAAAGAAATAAAATTTTTCCATAAACATTTCCCCGGGGGATTCGCAAAAGAAAATCGATGATACTTTTCCCCCGTGCTTTTAATACAAAAAATAATTTTTAAAAAAAATCACAACCAAAAAAACATTCCCAATTTAAATTTTTTAAGGGAAAGGCTCGCCCCCAAAATATCGCCGAAATAAAAAAACTTGGATTTTCCCCCCTTAAATTTCAATGCCCCACTACGAATCCTAAAAAGGACTTTTAAAAGTGGGGGGGAATTTTTGGGCCCAATCGTTTTTTTTTGAATAATCGCATTTTGGGGAACCGGGGAAATTCGACAAATTTATTAGGTCGGGGGAAAAAAAAGCGAAAAAAAAGGAAAAATATTCTAACCCCACCTTATTAAAAAAACAAAACATCGCCCGTAAGTATCCCCGGGCGAAACGAAATGTTTTTTGGGGAAAACCCGTTTCCCCCTTTTAAAAGGGCCCCGGGTTTTACAGAAAAAGATATGGCGCCAACTGAGGCTTCTTTTACCCCCAAAACCCCAAGGGTTTACACTCCCCAATTTTTCCACAGTGTTGGGGTATTATAAAAATTTTTAAAATTTTTTTAAAAAACCCCGAAATTACAACAACCAAAAACCCCAAAATTTTTTAGGTTTTATGTTTTTGGGCCCAAAAACCCCCCTAAACGCCACTTCTAGCGTTTTTTTTAATCAAGTGTTTACATTGCATTTTTAGGGGGATTGTCAGCCCGCGGCCTGGCGCCAAAAAAAATTTTTCGTGTAAAAAACCGGGCCCTTTAAAATTTTAAAATTCGGCAAAATATCCGTTTCGATAAATTTACCCCCTCTCGTTTACTTTTAAAAAAACTTTTTAAAAACCCGAGAGTTTAAAAACCCTGGGGAAAAGGGATAAATGTTAAAAATGTTTTCGTTTTTGTTCTCGGCTTTTGCCGCAACGTTTTTCAATAAAAATATACGACGTTTTTTTCCGGAGCGAAATTACCCCCGCTCGAGTTCGGAAACGCAAAACCAAACTAAAAAAATAATACTACAAAATTTTCTAAAATTTAAATTTTTACCCCAAAAATTTGTTAAATATGGAAAAAAAAAAAAGTTGGGGTTTTAAATTTTTTTTTTGAAAACTCGATGTAACAATCTTAAAAAACCCCCAGTATGAAATTTTTAAAAGAAAGATTTAAAATTTTTTTTCCCCGGGGAAAAAAATGAAAAAATTTCCCTACAAACGCAAAATAATTTTTTTGAATCCTCGAAATTAAAACTTTTAAACCCTTTTTTACACGTTGGGTGCCCCAAAATAGTTTTTCCCCCTTTTTTTTTTTTTTGTTCCAAGATGCGAAATTTTTAAAAAATTTAAAACCACAAAAACCTCTCTTTTTCCTTTTGCTTTGGTGGGGTGCGTCGGGGGTCGCGCCCGTGGGGGTGCGGTTGGTGGGGGCGTGGTGCGCGCTTTGGTGCGTGCGTGGTGGTGGTGCGTGCCTGCGTTGGGGCGCGCGGGCGCGGGGCGTGCGTCGTGTGCGGGGGGGTGCGTGGTGCGTGCGGGGGCGTGTGGGTGCGTGCGTGAGGGGTTTGGGTTGGTGCGTGGGGATGGTGCGGGGCGGCTTTTCGGCGTGCTGCGTGGTCGGGGGGTGGGCGTGCGTGCGTGGGGTGCGTGCTGGTGGTGCGTGCGTGCGTGCGGCGTGCGGGGTGGTGCGTGGTCGTGCGTGGTGGGCGGGGCGGGGGTTGCGTGCGTGCGTGCGTGGTGGGCGTGCGTGCGTCGGGGCGGGGTTTTGCGTGGGGGTGCGTGGTGGTGCTGCGGGCGGGGCGTGGGCGTGGGGGTGCGGCGTGGGGGGGGGTTTGGGGGGGTGCGTGGTGCGTGGGGGGCGTGCGTGCTTTGCGGGGTTTTTCTTTGCGGGGGCGTGCGTGGTTTGTGCAAAATTTAAAAAATTTTTTTAAAAAGAATTTTTAAAGGTACCTAAACTATACAAAATAATATAAAAAAAAAATTAAATTTAAAATCAGAACACGGTATTTGCCCGGGCCCCAAAATACCGCGGGGGCGAGACCGACCGGGACTTTTTTTTAAAGCGACGCGACAAAGTTGCGAGTACCCGGAGGTTTTTTTGGGGTCTCGAAAACGGTGAAGGATAAATTCAAAATAGGCTTGATCGATTTTTTGGGGCCCCCCTTGGGGGGGGGGGTTTTCCCCAAAAATTTTCCCGCTTTTCCCCTCCAGCGGTTTTTGCGAAAAAAAGGGGCCCAAAGGGGGAAAATTTTTTTTAAGAACTCCTCCTCCTCCGTCCCCCCTAACTTTTGGGGCGACCCATTATGACGTCATCAAAAACTTTTTTTCACTTTTCGACGTGGCGGCGCAGGTATCGCCAGTTTCGTTTTTTTAATCGCGCCGTATTTAAAAATTTAAAAGGTTTTCGATAAACTTGGGGGTTCGGGGGGGGGAAATTTTTTTCTATTTAAGAAAAAAATTAAAAAATAATAAACCAGAAAATTTTTTTTCCCCAAAAAAAATTTTTCGGTGCCGGGGTTAAAAAAATTTTTTAAATTTCGCCCCCTTTTTTGCCCCGGGTTCCGATGACAGGTCCCCCCACATTTGCGTTTTCGATTTTTGGGGTGTCCGGTGAAATAAAGGTTGGGGGGCTTTTAAAAGGGGTCCCAGGTTGCCGATGACGGGGGGGGGGTTCCCCCTTTCCTCCTTTTTTAATTTTTTTGGGGGTTTTTGGGTTCTACGTGTATTAATAACCAAAAATTTCATTTTTCCCGTGCCCAGGTTCCCGATGACGGGGGGTCCACACGGCGTTTCTTTTTTTGGGTTTTCCAGGTGTAAAAAATTTTTTTGAATGGGGGGGGAAAAACGTGTCCCAGGTTGCCGATACGAGGTCCAAAACACCCCCGCTTTTTTTTTTTGGGGGGGTTGGGTCTACGTAAAAATTTAATATCAAAAACCCATTCCCCGTGTCCGGGTTGCCGATGACGAGGTCCCCCGGGGGCGCTTCGTTTTTCGGTTTCCAGGTTAATAATAAAAAATGCTTTTTACGTGCCCCAGGTTGCCGTTTGGAACGAGGTCCACAAGTGCGCCCCCGGGGGTTTTTTGGGTTTTAAAAAGGGTTTTTAAAATTTTTAATTTTTGAGGCCCCCCGCCCCCTTCAGGTTCCCGGCGGGACCCAAATGGGGGCCCCCTTTCATAGATTTGGGTTTTTTCCGGTGTAATTGTACGTTAATTGATTTCTATTTCCCAGGTTCCGATGCCCGGGGCCCCCAACATGTGCCCCCTTTTTTTTTTGGGGTTTCCCTAGTGTTTAAAAACCCTTTTGAAATTTGTCTAGGCCCCCGGGGGTTTTGCTGGGGACGAGGTCCACAAAATGTTTTTCATAGTTTTTGGTGTCCGGGGGGAAAAATTTTGAAACGTTTAATTCGTGTCTAGGATCCCAGGCCCCCGGGGATACAAGGTCCAATGGGGGCGCCCCGTTTTTCGGTTTCCCGGTGTCCCAGGCCCCCGGGGAGAGGGGGTCCAGATATCGCGCCCGTTTTTTTGGCCCCCTTAGGTAAAAAAACCCCTTTCGAATTTGATTTTTTCACGCCCCCCCAGGTTGCCGATAAAAAAATTCCAGAAGGCGTTAAATTTTTTTTTGGGTTTGTGGGGGTTTGTAAAAAAAGGTGAATTCGTGGGGGGGTTTCCCCCCAAAATTTTGGCCTTTAGGGGGTCCACTAGTGCGCCCTATTTTTTGGTGCTAGGTTTTAAACCCCCAAAAATTGATGCCTGGGGGCCCCAGGTTGCTGATAAACGAGGCCCATTTTAATGCGCTTCTTTTTTTTTTGGGTGTCTAGGTGTATTAATAACTTTAAAAAAAATGGGTGCGTTCACCGAACTCCGCTAGCCAAAAAAAATCGTGAGC
>NW_027509556.1:6669-10688 GCF_048541705.1 Temnothorax americanus | reverse complement strand
AAGTATTTTTTTTAAAAACCCGGATTCTCCCCGGAGTTCAGAAAAAATTTACAGCCCCAAAGGTTCAAAACCTCAAAAATTTTCAAAACCCCCCAAAAAGAAAAGTTTTTTTTTTTTTAAAAAAAGGGCCCCAGTTCTCCCCGGGAAATTTGGAAAAAGGGACAGCCCCCAAAAGGGGTCCACCTCGAAAATTTCATAACCCCAAAAAGTTTTTTTTTTAAAAACGGCATTTTCTACCGGCCGGGGTTCGCAAAAGGGTTACAGCCCCCCAAAAGGGGGTCACACCTCGAAAAAATTTCAAAAATTTCCCAAAAAGGGTATTTTTTTTTTAAAATGGGAGTTTTCCCCGGATTTTCCTCCCCCCAAAAAAAGTTAAAGCCTCCAAAGGGTCCAACCAAAAAAATTTCAAAGTCCCAAAAAGTTTTTTTTTTTCCAAAACGGGTTTCCCGCCGGATTTTCACCAAAATTTTACAGCCCCCCAAAAGGGGTCCCCTTCGAAAATTTCATAAGTCCCAAAAATTTTTTTTTTTTTTGGAAATCGGCAGATTTCGCTGGAGTTTTTGAAAAAAGGTTACACCCCTTTCCAAAGGGTCACACCTAAAAAATTTTCAAAGTCCTAAAAAGTATTTTTTTTTTTAAAAAAATGGGGCAGTTTCCCCGGGAGTTCGGGCAAAAGTTACACCCCTAAAAAAAGGGTCCCCACCTCAAAAATTTTTAAAAGTCCCAAGAAGTATTTTTTTTCCCCCCCCCCCCCCCCCCCAAAAGTCGGCAGTTCTCCCCGGAGTTCTGAAAAAGGTTTTAAACCAGCCCTCAAAGGGCCACAAAATTTTACAGCCCTCCAAAGGGTCCCCACCTCAAAAACTTTAAAATTCCCCAAAAAAGTATTTTTTTTTTTGGAAATCGGCAGTTCTCGCCGGATTCTGAAAAAGGGTTACAGCCCTCCAAAGGGCACCCCTCGAAAATTTCAAAAGCCCCCAAAGAATTATTTTTTTTAAAAAAATTGGCATTCCCTCCCCCGGAGTTCTGCAAATTTAAAGCCCCTAAAAGGACAAAAAATTTACAGCCCCCAAAAGGGGTTTTAACCCCTCAAAGTTTTCCCTTAATTTCCCCAAAAAAGAATTTTTTTTAAAAAAATCGGCAGTTCTCCCCGGGTTCTGAAAAATTTTCCAGCCCCAAAAGGTCCACCTTGAAAATTTCAAAAAGCCCCAAAAGTTTTTTTTTTAAAAAAATCGGCATTTCTCCCCGGGAATTCGAAAAAAGGACAGCCCCCCAAAAGGGCCCACACCTCAAAAAATTTCATAAGTCCCAAAAAGTATTTTTTTTTAAAAAATCAGCTTTTTCGCCGGATTTTCGAAAAAGTTACAGCCCCCCAAAAGGGGTTCACACCCAAAAATTTCTTTAAGCCCCAAAAGAGTTTTTTTTTTTGGAAATCGGCGTTTTCGCCGGAGTTCAGCAAAAATTTTCCCAGCCCCCCAAAAGGGTCACACCTCGAAAATTTCAAAAAGTCCCAAAAAGTTTTTTTTTTAAAAAATGGCAGTTTTCCCGGGTTTGCAAAATTACACCCCCCCAAAAAGGGTCAAAAATTTTAACCCCTTCCCAAAAGGGGGCCCACCCTTTAAAAAATTTCATACGCCCCAAAAAAGTTTTTTTTTTAAAAAGGGGGGGGGAAAAAAAAAAAAAAAAAAAAAAAAAAAGGTTTTTTGCCGGTTCTGAAAAAGGGTTACACCCCTCCAAAGGGTACACTCAAAATTTCAAAATTTTCCCAAAAAGTTTTTTTTTTTTTGGAAAATCGGCATTTTCTCCCCCGGGGGTTCTGCAAAAGTTACGCCCCCCAAAAGGGGTCCATTCGAAAAATTTCAAAAGTAAAAAAAAGTTTTTTTTTTTTAAATGGGCCCATTTCTGCCGGGTTCTGAAAAAGTTACCCCCCTCCAAAGGGCCACCCCCAAAAAATTTTATAAGTCCAAAAAATTTTTTTTTTAAAAAAAGTCGGCAGTTCTCCCCGGGAATTCTGCAAAATTTTTACACCCTTTCTAAAGGGACACAAAAGTTACAGCCCCCCCAAAGGGTCACACCTCAAAAATTTCAAATTCCCCAAAAAAAGTATTTTTTTTTTTGGAAATGGGCCCAAGTTCTGGGCCGGATTTTTGAAAAATTTACAGCCCCCCAAAAGGGTCAAATCAAAAATTTTTCAAAAGCCCCAAAAAAAGTATTTTTTTTTTAAAAAATGGGCCCAGTTCTCCCCGGGAAATTCTTAAAAAAGTTCAGCCCTCCAAAGGGTCACACCTCGAAAATTTCATAATTCCAAAAAGTAATTTAAACGCCCCCCCCAAAGGGGCCCAAAACCCTCGAAAATTTAAAAATTTCCCCAAAAAGTTTTTTTTTTTGAAATCGGTTTTTTCTCGCCGGATTTTCTGAAAAATTTTAAAAAGCCCTCCGGGGGGCACACCTAAAAAATTTTCAAAATTTCCCAAAAAAATTTTTTTTTTTTCAAAAATGGCATTTCTCGCCGGGAGTTCTCCCAAAAGTTACACCCCTCAAAAGGGTCACACCTGAAAATTTAAATGGGGGGGGTTTTCCCAAAAAGATTTTTTTTTTTAAAAAATGGGCCGTTTCGCCGGGGTCCAAAAATTACGCCCCCCAAAAGGGTCCACCTCAAAAATTTCCCATAAGCCCCAAAAAAGTATTTTTTTTTTTTAAAAAAATTGGCCTTTCCCGCCGGAGTTCGGGCAAATTTTAAGCCCTCCAAAGAGTCAAAAAAATTTACACCCTTTCCAAAGGTCACCCTCAAAAATTTTTTAAGCCCCCAAAAAGTTTTTTTTTTTTAAATCGGCAGTTTCGCCGGAGTTTTTGGAAAAAAGTTCCCAGCCCTTCCAAAAAGGGGTCACACCTCAAAAAAATTTCCCATAAGCCCCAAAAAGTATTTTTTTTTTTAAAAAAAGGGCGGGTTCCCCCCGGAGTTTGAAAAAGGGTTACAGCCCCCCAAAAGGCACCCTCAAAAAATTTCAAAAGGCCCTAAAAAGTATTTTTTTTTTAAAAAATCGGCATTTCCCTCCCCGGGAGTTCTCCCAAAATTTACAGCCCCCCAAAGGGGAACACAAAATTTACAGACCTCCAAGGGTCAAAACCCTCAAAAATTTCTAAGCCCCAAAAAAATTTTTTTTTTAAAAAAAATCGGAAAGTTCTCGCCGGGTTTTTCTGCAAATGTTACAGCCCCCCAAAAGGGTCACACTCGAAAATTTCATAATTCCCAAAAAATATTTTTTTTTTGAAATTGGAAATTTTTCCGCCGGAGTTCGGGGCAAAAGTTAAACACCCTCCAAATGGTCACCCCTTGGAAAATTTTCTAAACCCCAAAAAAATTTTTTTTTTTTAAAAAAATCGATTTCTCGCCGGAGTTTTTTTGCAAAAGTTACAAGCCCAAAAAAAGGTCACCCTCAAAAAATTTCATAACCCCAAAAAAATTTTTTTTTTTTTTCAAAAATCGGCGGGTTCTCCCCGGAGTTCACAAAAGGGAAACAGCCCCCAAAAGGGGCCCACACCTCGAAAATTTCATAAGCCCCCAAAAAGGGTTTTTTTTTTTTAAAAAAATTGGGGCAGTTTCTCCCCGGGATTTTCTCCCAAAGTTACAGCCCTCCAAAGGGTCAAAAAAGTTAAAAACCCCTTTTCCAAAAGGTAAACCCCCTTTAAAAAAATTTCATAAGCCCCCAAAAATATTTTTTTTTAAAAAATGGGCAGTTTCCCCGGGATTTCCCTGCAAAAGTTCACCCCTCCAAAAATCACACCTCAAAAAATTGCAAAAACCCCAAAAAGGGTTTTTTTTTTTTTTTGGAAAAATCGGCAGTTCTGCCGGATTTTTGAAAAAATTTTAAAAAAGCCCCTCCAAAGGGTCCACCCCCGAAAATTTCAAAAAGCCCAAAAATGTTTTTTTTTTTCAAAAATCGGCAGTTTTCGCCGGAGTTCTGCAAAAGTTACAGCCCTCCAAAAGGTCACACCTCGAAAATTTCATAAGTCCCAAAAGT
>NW_027509556.1:0-1882 GCF_048541705.1 Temnothorax americanus | reverse complement strand
CCAAAAAGTATTTTTTTTCAAAATCGGCAGTTTCTCGCCGGAATTCTGCAAAAGTTACAGCCTCCAAAGGTCACACCTCGAAAAATTTCATAAGTCCCAAAAAGTATTTTTTTTTAAAAATCGGCCGTCTCGCCGGAGTTCTGCAAAAGTTTACAGCCCTCCAAAGGGTCACACCTCGAAAATTTCATAAGTCCCAAAAAGTATTTTTTTTAAAATCGGCAGTTCTCGCCGGAGTTCTGCAAAAGTACGCCCCAAAGGGCACAAAGTTACAGCCCTCAAAAGGGTCACACCTCAAAAATTTCATAAGTCCCAAAAAGTATTTTTTTTTCAAAAATCGGCAGTTCTCGCCGGAGTTCTGCAAAAAGTTACAGCCCTCCAAAGGGTCACACCTCGAAATTTCATAAGTCCCAAAAAGTATTTTTTTGAAATCGGCAGTTCTCGCCGGAGTTCGAATTGCAAAAAGTTACAGCCTCCAAAGGGTCACACCTCGAAAATTTCATAAGTCCCAAAAAGTATTTTTTTTTCAAAAATCGGCAGTTCTCGCCGGAGTCTGCAAAAGTTACAGCCCTCCAAGGGTCACACCTCGAAAATTTTCATAAGTCCCAAAAAGTATTTTTTTTTCAAAAATCGCAGTTCTCGCCGGAGTTCTGCAAAAGTTACAGCCCTCCAAAGGGTTCACACCTCGAAAATTCATAAGTCCCAAAAAGTATTTTTTTTTTTTTTCAAAATCGGCAGTTTCTCGCCGGAGTTCTGCAAAAGTTACAGCCTCCAAAGGGTCACACCTCGAAATTCATAAGTCCCAAAAAGTATTTTTTTTTTTTCAAAATCGCAGTTCTCGCCGGGAGTTCTGCAAAAAAAGTTAAGCCTTAAAGGGACACAAAGGGTCAGCCTCAAAAGTCACACCTCGAAAATTTCATTAATTCCCAAAAAGTAAAAGTATTTTTTTTGGAAATCGGCAGGGTTTCTGCCGGGAAGTATGCACAAAAGTTACAGCCCTCCAAAGGCACACCTCGAAAATTTCATAAGCCCAAAAAGTATTTTTTCAAAATCAGCGTTCTCGCCGGAGTTCAGCAAAAAGTTACAGCCCCCAAAAGGGAAACACCTCGAAAATTTCATAATCCAAAAGTATTGTTTTTTTCAAAAATCGGCAGTTCTTGCCGGAGTCTGAAAGTTACAGCCTCCAAAGGGTCCACACTCGAAAATTCAAAATTCCCCAAAAAGTATTGTTTTTGGAAATCGGCGTCTGCCGAGTTCTGCAAATTGTTACAGACCTCCAAAAGGGTCACCCTCGAAAAATTCATAAGTCCCAAACTGTATTATTTTTTCAAAATCGGCAGTTCTAGCCGGAGTTCTGCAAAAGTTTACAGCACTCAAAGGGTCTAACCTCGCCAATTAATATAGTCCAAAAAGGATGTTGTTTGTCATCGGCAGCAGTTATCACGAATTCTGCCAAAAGTACAGCCCCCAAAGGGAACATGTCGAAAATTATAAGTCCAAAAAGTATTTTTTTTTTTGGCAAATCGGCAGATCTAGCCGGAGTTCTGCAAAAGTTAAAGCCCTCCAAAAGGTCACCCTCGAAAAATTTCATAAGTCCCAAAAAGTATTTTTTTTTTTGGAAATCGGCAGTTTCGACGGATCTGCACAAGTTACAGCCCTCCCAAAGGGTCCATCCTCGAAAATTTCATAATTCCCAAAAGTTTTTTTTTTTGGAAATCGGCAGTTTCGCCGATTTTGCAAAAAATTTTCAGCCTCCAAAGGGTCCACCCGAAAATTTCAAAGCCCCAAAAAAAGATTTTTTTTAAAACGGCAGTTCTCCCCGGAAACCCAAAAGAAGCCCCCAAAAGGGGTCACACCCGAAATTCATAAGTCCAAAAAAGTATTT
>NW_027509555.1:7500-10787 GCF_048541705.1 Temnothorax americanus | reverse complement strand
GCGGCCGGGCCGTTTCCCGGGCCCTTCCCCCAAAAGATTTCCCCCTTATAAAATGCTCGCTAAAATTGCCCCCCTTCCCCCCTTTGAAAAATTTTTTTTTTTGGGAATTTTTTTTCCGGAAAAAGGGGGTTTTCCCGATTTTTTCCCGGGGAATTTCCGCCTTTTAAAAATCGGCCCAAGTTTTCCGGTTACCCCCCCCCCCCCAAAAATTTTTGCCCAAAAAGAATTTTTTTGGGGAAATCCTTTCCCGGAGCCCAAACCAAAAAAAATTTTTTTTTTTTTTTTAATTTTTTTTTCTCCAAAAAAATTTTTTTTTTTTTTTTTTTAATTTTTTTTTTTTTTTTTTTTTTTTCAAAATTTTCCTATCCCCAAAAAGTTTTTTTTTTTTTTTTTTTTTTTTTTTTTTCAAAAATTGGCGTTTTCAATTTTGGTTTTTGCCCCCCGGAATTTTAAAATTTTTTAACCCCAAAACCAAAAAAGGGTTTTTTTTACGTTTTTTTCCCCTTCAATTTTTTTTCTTAAAATTTTTTTTTTTTTTTTCGCGGGGGGGTTTCCCCTTCTTCCCCTTTTTTCAAAACCCGTTTATTGTTCCCCCTAAAGGGCCCCCTTTTTGAAAATTTTTTTTTTTCCCGGTTTTTTTTGGAAAATCCGGCCATTTTTTTGGGGAGTTCTAAGGGGGCCCCCGGGGAGCCCTTCCTTCCCCCCGCGTTTTCCCAACCGTTTTTAAAGCACCCCCAAAACCCCCTTTGTTTTTCCCCAACATTTTTTTTGAAGGCCCTTTCCGGGGATTTTGGTCCCCCCCAAAAACGATTTTTTTTAAAAATTTTTACCGTTTTCCCCCCCCACCATTTTTTTCCCCTTTTCCCCCCATTTTTTGAAAATTTTTTGTTCCCCCAAAATTTTTTTTTTGGGTGGGCAGTTTTTCCCCGGGGCCCGGACCCCCCCCCCAAATTATCGAAAATTTTAAAAAATCCAAAACCCCCGCCGTTTTTCCTTCCCCCCAGCCCCCCGGGGGAAACCCCCCAAAATTTTTTTATCCCAAAAATTAAAATTTTTTCCGAAACCACCCAGCCCTAAACCCCAAAAAGACTTGTTTTCCCCAAAATTTAAAAAGGGCCCTTAAAACCCCCCCCAACATTTCCCCGGGGCCCCGCCCTTTGAAAAATTTTTTTTTGGGCCCAAAAAAATTAAAATTTTTGTTTTTGCGGAAAACGGGGTTTCCCCCCCAAGTTCAAAAGCCCCCCAAAAGGGATCTATCAAAAAACTACCCCAAAATTAAAAACCGCTGGACCGATATTTCAAGTTAAAAGCCCCCCCCCAAAAAGGGTCCGCCCTTTGAAAATTTTTTAGTCCCAAAATATAATTTTTTTGCGGAAATCGGCAGTTTTCGCCGGAGTTCTAATAGCCCCCGAGGAGATCTATCCTATCAAAATCCAAACGCTTCGACCGATATTTCAAGTTACAGCCCTCCAAAGGGTCCCCCCTTTGAAAATTTTTTAGTCCCAAAATGTAATTTTTTTACGGAAATCGGCAGTTTTCGCCGGAGTTCTAATAGCCCCCGAGGAGATCTATCGAAAACTATCAAAATCCAAAGCGCTCCGACCGATATTTCAAGTTACAGCCCTCCAAAGGGTCCCCCCTTTGAAAATTTTTTAGTTCCAAAATGTAATTTTTTTGCGGAAATCGGCAGTTTTTGCCCGAGTACTGGTAGGCCCCCGAAAAGATCTATCGAAAACTATCAAAATCCAAAGCGCTCCGACCGGTATTTCAAGTTACAGCCCTCCAAAGGGTCCCCCCTTTGAAAATTTTTTAGTCCCAAAATATAATTTTTTTGCGGAAATCGGCAGTTTTCGCCGGAGTTCTAATAGCCCCCGAGGAGATCTATCCTATCAAAATCCAAGCGCTCCGACCGATATTTCAAGTTACAGCCTTCCATAGGGTCCCCCCTTTGAAAATTTTTTAGTCCCAAAATGTAATTTTTTTGCGGAAATCGGCAGTTTTCGCCGGAGTTCTGGTAGCCCCCCAAGGAGATCTATTCTATCAAAATTCAAAACGCTCCGACCGATATTTCAAGTTACAGCCCTCCAAAGGGTCCCCCCTTTGAAAATTTTTTAGTTCCAAAATGTAATTTTTTTGCGGAAATCGGCAGTTTTTGCCCGAGTACTGGTAGGCCCCCGAAAAGATCTATCGAAAACTATCAAAATCCAAAGCGCTCCGACCGGTATTTCAAGTTACAGCCCTCCAAAGGGTCCCCCCTTTGAAAATTTTTTAGTCCCAAAATATAATTTTTTTGCGGAAATCGGCAGTTTTCGCCGGAGTTCTAATAGCCCCCGAGGAGATCTATCCTATCAAAATCCAAGCGCTCCGACCAATATTTCAAGTTACAGCCCTCCAAAGGGTCCCCCCTTTGAAAATTTTTTAGTTCCAAAATGTAATTTTTTTGCAAAAATCGGCAGTTTTTGCCCGAGTACTGGTAGGCCCCCGAAAAGATCTATCGAAAACTATCAAAATCCAAGCGCTCCGACCGATATTTCAAGTTACAGCCCTCCAAAGGGTCCCCCCTTTGAAAATTTTTTAGTCCCAAAATGTAATTTTTTTGCGGAAATCGGCAGTATTTGCCGGAGTTCTGGTAGCCCCCCGAGAAGATCTATCCTATCAAAATTCAAAACGCTCCGACCGATATTTCAAGTTACAGCCCTCCAAAGGGTCCCCCCTTTGAAAATTTTTTAGTCCCAAAATATAATTTTTTTGCGGAAATCGGCAGTTTTCGCCGGAGTTCTAATAGCCCCCGAGGAGATCTATCGAAAACTATCAAAATCCAAGCGCTCCGACCGATATTTCAAGTTACAGCCCTCCAAAGGGTCCCCCCTTTGAAAATTTTTTAGTCCCAAAATGTAATTTTTTTGCGGAAATCGGCAGTTTTCGCCGGAGTTCTGGTAGCCCCCCAAGGAGATCTATCCTATCAAAATTCAAAACGCTCAGACCGATATTTCAAGTTACAGCCCTCCAAAGGGTCCCCCCTTTGAAAATTTTTTAGTTCCAAAATGTAATTTTTTTGCGGAAATCGGCAGTTTTTTCCCGAGTACTGGTAGGCCCCCGAAAAGATCTATCGAAAACTATCAAAATCCAAAGCGCTCCGACCGATATTTCAGGTTACAGCCCTCCAAAGGGTCCGCCCTTTGAAAATTTTTTAGTCCCAAAATATAATTTTTTTGCGGAAATCGGCAGTTTTCGCCGGAGTTCTGGTAGCCCCCCGAGGAGATCTATTCTATCAAAATTCAAAACGC
>NW_027509555.1:0-2500 GCF_048541705.1 Temnothorax americanus | reverse complement strand
AATAGTCACTAATAGTCACTAATAGTCACTAATAGTCACTAATAGTCACTAATAGTCACTAATAGTCACTAATAGTCACTAATAGTCACTAATAGTCACTAATAGTCACTAATAGTCACTAATAGTCACTAATAGTCACTAATAGTCACTAATAGTCACTAATAGTCACTAATAGTCACTAATAGTCACTAATAGTCACTAATAGTCACTAATAGTCACTAATAGTCACTAATAGTCACTAATAGTCACTAATAGTCACTAATAGTCACTAATAGTCACTAATAGTCACTAATAGTCACTAATAGTCACTAATAGTCACTAATAGTCACTAATAGTCACTAATAGTCACTAATAGTCACTAATAGTCACTAATAGTCACTAATAGTCACTAATAGTCACTAATAGTCACTAATAGTCACTAATAGTCACTAATAGTCACTAATAGTCACTAATAGTCACTAATAGTCACTAATAGTCACTAATAGTCACTAATAGTCACTAATAGTCACTAATAGTCACTAATAGTCACTAATAGTCACTAATAGTCACTAATAGTCACTAATAGTCACTAATAGTCACTAATAGTCACTAATAGTCACTAATAGTCACTAATAGTCACTAATAGTCACTAATAGTCACTAATAGTCACTAATAGTCACTAATAGTCACTAATAGTCACTAATAGTCACTAATAGTCACTAATAGTCACTAATAGTCACTAATAGTCACTAATAGTCACTAATAGTCACTAATAGTCACTAATAGTCACTAATAGTCACTAATAGTCACTAATAGTCACTAATAGTCACTAATAGTCACTAATAGTCACTAATAGTCACTAATAGTCACTAATAGTCACTAATAGTCACTAATAGTCACTAATAGTCACTAATAGTCACTAATAGTCACTAATAGTCACTAATAGTCACTAATAGTCACTAATAGTCACTAATAGTCACTAATAGTCACTAATAGTCACTAATAGTCACTAATAGTCACTAATAGTCACTAATAGTCACTAATAGTCACTAATAGTCACTAATAGTCACTAATAGTCACTAATAGTCACTAATAGTCACTAATAGTCACTAATAGTCACTAATAGTCACTAATAGTCACTAATAGTCACTAATAGTCACTAATAGTCACTAATAGTCACTAATAGTCACTAATAGTCACTAATAGTCACTAATAGTCACTAATAGTCACTAATAGTCACTAATAGTCACTAATAGTCACTAATAGTCACTAATAGTCACTAATAGTCACTAATAGTCACTAATAGTCACTAATAGTCACTAATAGTCACTAATAGTCACTAATAGTCACTAATAGTCACTAATAGTCACTAATAGTCACTAATAGTCACTAATAGTCACTAATAGTCACTAATAGTCACTAATAGTCACTAATAGTCACTAATAGTCACTAATAGTCACTAATAGTCACTAATAGTCACTAATAGTCACTAATAGTCACTAATAGTCACTAATAGTCACTAATAGTCACTAATAGTCACTAATAGTCACTAATAGTCACTAATAGTCACTAATAGTCACTAATAGTCACTAATAGTCACTAATAGTCACTAATAGTCACTAATAGTCACTAATAGTCACTAATAGTCACTAATAGTCACTAATAGTCACTAATAGTCACTAATAGTCACTAATAGTCACTAATAGTCACTAATAGTCACTAATAGTCACTAATAGTCACTAATAGTCACTAATAGTCACTAATAGTCACTAATAGTCACTAATAGTCACTAATAGTCACTAATAGTCACTAATAGTCACTAATAGTCACTAATAGTCACTAATAGTCACTAATAGTCACTAATAGTCACTAATAGTCACTAATAGTCACTAATAGTCACTAATAGTCACTAATAGTCACTAATAGTCACTAATAGTCACTAATAGTCACTAATAGTCACTAATAGTCACTAATAGTCACTAATAGTCACTAATAGTCACTAATAGTCACTAATAGTCACTAATAGCCACTAATAGTCACTAATAGTCACTAATAGTCACTAATAGTCACTAATAGTCACTAATAGTCACTAATAGTCACTAATAGTCACTAATAGTCACTAATAGTCACTAATAGTCACTAATAGTCACTAATAGTCACTAATAGTCACTAATAGTCACTAATAGTCACTAATAGTCACTAATAGTCACTAATAGTCACTAATAGTCACTAATAGTCACTAATAGTCACTAATAGTCACTAATAGTCACTAATAGTCACTAATAGTCACTAATAGTCACTAATAGTCACTAATAGTCACAATAGTCACTAATAGTCACTAATAGTATAATAGTCACTATGCACAATAGTCATAAAGTCCTAGTCAGATAGTCATAATACATAATGCAATAGTCACTAGTATAATATAGTATAATAGACATAGCACAAGTCATAAGTATAGTCTAATGTAAAATATCACTAATAGTACTAAGTCACAAGCATAATGTACTAAGCAGAGTCA
>NW_027509554.1:4147-10907 GCF_048541705.1 Temnothorax americanus | reverse complement strand
TTTGAATCGGGTGAAACATTGAAAAGGATTAAATTTGGTAACTTTGGGTGATTGCAGACCGGAACGATTTAAAAAAAATTTTGGATTGAATTGGGCCTTTGGGTCTTAACGAATTGAAAAAAAAACTTTGGACTTAGAATTTCGAGGGTGACTTTGGAGGGCTGTAACTTGCAGAATCGGCGAGAACTGCGATTCAAAAAAATATTTTGGGATATGAAATTTTCGAGGGTGACCCTTTGGAGGGGTAACTTTGCAGAATCAGAATCCGAAACGTTTGAAAAAATTTTTGGCTTTGAAATTTATGTGACCTTTGGAGGCTGTAACTTTGCAACTCCGGCGAAACTGCCGATTAAAAAAAACTTTGGGATATGACTTGGGTTGACTTTGAGCTTAATTTCAGAATCGCGAGTGGATTTGAAAAAAAATTTTGAGAATCGAGTGATTGAAACTTGGAATCGAGATGCCTTTGAAAAAATACTTTTGATAAAATTGTGACTTTGAGGGTTAACTTTTGAGAATCGCGAATCTTTTGAAAAAAAAAAATATTTGGGACTTTGAAATTTCGGGTGTGACCCTTTGGAGGGCTGTACTTTGCAGAACTCCGGCGAGAACTGCGATTAAAAAAAATTTGGACTTGATTGGACTGGGCGATTCAGATCGGGGTGATTTAAAAAATTTTTATGCTTTGAGGCTTAAGCCTTTTTGGAAATTTGAACTTGGCTAATTCACCCGGAGCTCTTAAAAAAAATCTTGAAAATTTTGGTTGATTGGAGGGTGTAACTTTTGCAGAACTCCGGCGAGAACTGCCGATTTCAAAAAAAAAAATACTTTTGGAATATAAATTTTCGGGTTTGACCTTTGGGGCTGTAACTTTTGCAGAACTCCGGCGAGAACTGCCGATTTTGAAAAAAAAAATACTTTGGGACTTATGAAATTTGAGGGTGACCCTTTGGAGGTAACTGCAGAACTCGGCGAAACTCATTTGAAAAAAAAAATTTTGGGTTAAATTTGGGTGTACTTGGCGAACTTTGCAGAACTCGGCGAGAACGATTTTTGAAAAAATTTTGGGACTTATGAATTTTTGAGGTGTGACCTGGAGGGTTAACTTTTGGAACTCGGAATGTTTAAAAAATACTTTGGAGTGAATTTTAGATCGGAGACGCTTTGAAAACTTTTGCAGAAATCGGGATGCCTTTGAAAAAAATCTTTGGCTTAGAATTTCGAGGATGCCTTTGAGGCTGTAATTTTGAAATCGGGAAACTGCGATTACATTGAGGCTTAACTTTGCGAACTCGGCGAAATGCTGATTTGAAAAAAAACTTTGGGACTTTAATTTTGCGAACTGGGGATGCCACTTTGAGGACTGTATTTTGCAGAATCGCGAGGATGCCATTTGAAAAATTTTGGGATTAATTTTGAGGTGACTTGAATGGCTGAACTTGCCGATTTTGAAAAAAAAAACTCTGGGACTGAATTTTGAGTAAAAACCTTTGGGACTTATGAATTTGTGGACCCTTGGAGGCTGACATTTTGCAAAACGAAAAATTTTTGAATAAAATTTGGTTGGACTTATGATTCGAGGTGTGACCTTTGCAGAATCGGGCGAGTAACTTGCGATTCGCAAAAAGATTAAAAAAACTTTTTGGGACTTATGAAATTTTCGAGGTGTGACCCTTTGGAGGGCTTAACTTTGCAGAACTCCGAGAACTGCCATTTAAAAAAAAATACTTTTGGGACTTATGAAATTTTCGAGGTGTGACCCTTTGGAGGGCTGTAATTTTGAGAACTCCGGCGAGAACTGCCGATTTTTGAAAAAAAAATACTTTTGGGACTTATGAAATTTTCGAGGTGTGACCCTTTGGAGGGCTGTAACTTTTGCAGAACTCCGGCGAGAACTGCCGATTTAAAAAAAATACTTTTGGGATTATGAAATTTTCGAGGTGTGACCCTTTGGGGGCGTAACTTTTGCAGAACTCCGGCGAGAACTGCCGATTTTAAAAAAAAAAATACTTTTTGGGCTTATGACATTTGAGGGTGACCTTTGGAAGGCGTAACTGGATTTCAAACAAAAACTTGCGATTTGAAAATAAATACTTTGGGGCTGAATTTTGAGACCCTGGAGGGTTAACTTTGACAGAAACTCCGGGACTGCGAATTTTGAAAAAAAAATACTTTTGGGATTATGAAATTTTCGAGTGCCGGAGGTGTAACTTTGCAAAACTCCGTGGACTGCGATTTAAAAAAAAACTTTTGGGCATTAATTTTGAGGGTGACTCGCTGGAATGCGAGGGCTTAACATCAAAACTTCGGCGAGAATGCCGATTTTGAAAAAAATACTTTGGGACTTAGAATTTGTTGACCTTTGGAGGCGTAACTTTGCAGAACTTCCGGCGAGAACTCGTTTCGAAAAAAAAACTTTTGGGACTTATGAAATTTCGAGGTGGACCCTTTGAGGCGTAACTTTTGGAGAAACTCGGCGAGAACTGCCGATTTGAAAAAAATCTTTTGGGACTTTTAGAATCGGGATCTTGAAGAATTGGACCATTTGGAGGGCTGTAACTTTTGCAGAACTCCGGCGAGAACTGCCGATTTTTGAAAAAAAATACTTTTTGGGACTTATGAAATTTTCGAGGTGTGACCCTTTGGAGGGCTGTAACTTTTGCAGAACTCCGGCGAGAACTGCCGATTTAAAAAAAAAATACTTTTTGGGACTTATGAAATTTTTGAGGTGTGACTTGGGAACTTTGACCTTTGGAGGGCTGTAACTTTTGCAGAACTCCGGCGAGAACTGCCGATTTGAAAAAAAAATACTTTTGGGACTTATGAAATTTCGAGGTGTGACCTTTGGAGGGCTGTAACTTTTGCAGAACTCCGGCGAGAACTGCCGATTTTGAAAAAAAAATACTTTTGGGACTTATGAAATTTTCGAGGTGTGACCCTTTGGAGGGCTGTAACTTTTGCAGAACTCCGGCGAGAACTGCCGGTTTAGAAAAAAAAAATACTTTTTGGGACTTATGAAATTTTCGAGGTGTGTCCTTTGGAGGGCTGTAACTTTTGCAGAACTCCGGCGAGAACTGCCGATTTTTGAAAAAAAAATACTTTTTGGGACTTATGAAATTTTCGAGGTGTGACCTTTTGGAGGGCTGTAACTTTTGCAAAACTCCGGCGAGAACTGCCGATTTAAAAAAAAAAATACTTTTTGGGACTTATGAAATTTTTGAGGTGTGACCTTTGGAGGCTGTAACTTTTGCAGAACTCCGGCGAGAACTGCCGATTTTTAAAAAAAAAAATACTTTTGGGACTTATGAAATTTCGAGGTGTTACCCTTTGGAAGGCTGTAACTTTTGCAGAACTCCGGCGAGAACTGCCGATTTTTGAAAAAAAAATACTCTTTGGGACTTATGAAATTTTCGAGGTGTGACCCTTTGGAGGGCTGTAACTTTTGCAGAACTCCGGCGAGAACTGCCGCTTTTGAAAAAAAAATACTTTTTAGGACTATGAAATTTTCTGAGTGTGTGACCCTTTGGAGGGCTGTAACTTTTGCAGAACTCGGCGAGAACTGCCGATTTGAAAAAAAAAATACTTTTTTGGACTTATGAAATTTTTTCAAACTCCCGCGGGAAAAGCCGGTTTAAAAAAAAAAAAAAAATAATAATTTTTTGGGACTTAGGAAATTTTGCAGAACTCCGGCGAGAACTGCCGATTTTCAAAAAAAAAAAAATAAATAATATGGGACTTAGGAAATTTTGCAGAACTCCGGCGAGAACTGCCGATTTAAAAAAAAAAAAAAAAATATTTTTTGGGACTTAGGAAATTTTGCAGAACTCCGGCGAAAACTGCCGATTTTTGAAAAAAAAAAAAAAAAAATTTTGGGACTTAGGAAATTTTGCAGAACTCCGGCGAGAACTGCCGATTTTTAAAAAAAAAAAAAAAAATTTTTTGGGACTTAGGAAATTTTGCAGAACTCCGGCGAGAACTGCCGATTTAAAAAAAAAAAAAAAAAAAAAAATTTTTTGGGACTTATGAACATTTGCAGAACTCCGGCGAAAGCTGCCGATTTTTGAAAAAAAAAAAAATATATATATTTTTTGGGACTTAAGAAATTTTGCAGAACTCCGGCGAGAACTGCCGATTTTTAAAAAAAAAAAAAAAAAAATATTTTTTGGGACTTAGGAAATTTTGCAGAACTTCGGCGAGAACGCCATTTTGAAAAAAAAAAAAAAAAAATATTTTTGGGCTTAGAAATTTTGCAGAACTCGGCGAGAACTGCCATTTTAAAAAAAAAAAAAAAATAAAAAAACTTTTTGGGACTTGGAAATTTTGCAGAACTCCGGCGAAACTGCCGATTTTTGAAAAAAAAAAAAAATATTTTTTGGGACTTAGGAAATTTGCAGAACTCCGGCAGAACTGCCGATTTTTTGAAAAAAAAAAAAAAAAATTATTTTGGGATTAGGAAATTTTGCAGAACTCCGGCGAAACTGCCGATTTTGAAAAAAAAAAAAAATTTTGGGACTTAGGAAATTTTGCAGAACTCCGGCGAGAACTGCCGATTATTGAAAAAAAAAAATATATTTTTTGGGACTTAAGAAATTTTGCAGAACTCCGCGAAACTGCCATTTGAAAAAAAAAAATTTTGATAATCAATAAAAAAAAAAAAAAAAATTTTTGGACTTAGAAATTTTGCAGAACCCGCGAAACTGCCGATTAAAAAAAAAAAAAAATTTTGGGACTTAGGAAATTTTGCAGAACTCCGGCGAAACTGCCGATTTGAAAAAAAAAAAAAAATTTGGGACTTAGAAATTAAATCGCAAAACTGCGATTTAAAAAAAAAAAAAAATTTTTTGGACTTAGGAAATTTTGCAGAATCCGGCGAACTGCCGATTTAAAAAAAAAAAAAAAAATTTTGGACTTAGGAAATTTTGCAGAATCCGGCGAGAACTGCCGATTTAAAAAAAAAAAATATTTTTTGGACTTAGGAAATTTGCAGAACTCCGGCGAAACTGCCGATTTAAAAAAAAAAAAAATTTTTTGGGACTTAGGAAATTTGCAGAACTCGGCGAGAACTGCCGATTTTTGAAAAAAAAAAAAAAAATATTTTTTGGGACTTGGAAATTTGCAGAACTCGGCGAGAACTGCCGATTTTTGAAAAAAAAAAAAAAATTTTGGGACTTAGGAAATTTTGCAGAACTCCGGCGAGAATTGCCGATTTTTGAAAAAAAAAAATATTTTTTGGGACTTAGGAAATTTTGCAAAACTCCGGCGAGAACTGCCGATTTAAAAAAAAAAAAAATTTTTGGGACTTAGAAATTTGCAGAACTCGGCGAGAACTGCCGATTTTAAAAAAAAAAAAAAAAAAAATTTTGGGGAATTAGGAAATTTTGAAAAAAACCGGGAAAAAATGCCGAATTTTAAAAAAAAAAAAAAAATTTTTTGGGACTTAGGAAATTTTGCAAAACCCCGGGGAAAACTGCCGATTTTTTAAAAAAAAAAAAAAAAAAAAATTATATTATGTATTTTTTGGGACTTAGGAAATTTGCCGAACTCCGGCGATAACTGCCGATTTTGAAAAAAAAAAAAAATATATTTTTTGGGACTTAGGAAATTTTGCAGAACTCCCGGCGAGAATACTGCCGATTTAAAAAAAAAAAAAAAAAAATATTTTTTGGGACTTAGGAAATTTTGCAGAACTCCGGCGAAAACTGCCGATTTTTGAAAAAAAAAAATAAAAAAAAATAAATATTTTTTGGGACTTAGAAAATTTTGCAGAACTCCGGCGAAAACTGCCGATTTTTGAAAAAAAAAAAAATATTTTTTGGGACTTAGGAAATTTTGCAGAACTCCGGCGAGAACTGCCGATTTTTGAAAAAAAAAAAAAAAAAAATTTTGGGACTTAGGAAATTTTGCAGAACTCCGGCGAGCAACTGCCAGATTTTTAAAAAAAAAAAAAAAAATTTTTGGGACTTAGGAAATTTTGCAAACTCCGCGAAACTGCCGATTTTGAAAAAAAAAAAAAAAATATTTTTTGGGACTTTTGAATTTTTGCAAAACCCCGGCGGGAACCGCCGTTTAAAAAAAAAAAAAAAATATATTTTTTGGGACTTATGAAATTGCAGAACTCGGCGAGAACTGCCGATTTTTGAAAAAAAAAAAAAAATATTTTTTGCTTAGAAAATTTTGCAGAACTCCGGCGAGACTGCCGTTTTTGAAAAAAAAAAATTAATTTTTTGGGACTTAGGAAATTTTGCAGAACTCCGGCGAGAATGCCGATTTTAAAAAAAAAAAAAAAAAAATTTTTTGGGCTTTAGAAATTTGCGAACTCCGGCGAGACTGCCGATTTTTGAAAAAAAAAAAAAAAAAATTTTTTGGACATAGGAAATTTTGCAGAACTCCGGCCGAAGAACTGCCGATTTTTGAAAAAAAAAAAAAAAATATTTTGGGACTTATGAAATTTTGCAGAACTCGGGAGATACTGCGATTTTTGAAAAAAAAAAAAAATATATATTTTTTTGGGACTTAGAAATTTTGCAGAACTCCGGCGAGAACTGCCGATTTTTGAAAAAAAAAAAAATAAATTTTTTGGGACTTGGGAAATTTGCAGAACTTCGGCGAGAACTGCCGATTTTTGAAAAAAAAAAAATTATAAAAATTTTTTGGACTAGGACAATTTTGCATAACCCGGCGAGAAACTGCCGGAAATTTGAAAAAAACAAAAAAACTATATTTTTTGGGACTTAGAAATTTTGCAGAACTCCGCGCGAGA
>NW_027509554.1:0-4030 GCF_048541705.1 Temnothorax americanus | reverse complement strand
CTGCAAAATTTCCTAAGTCCCAAAAAATATTTTTTTTTTTTTTTTTTTTTAAAAAACTCTGAGTTCTCGCCGGAGTTTTTCAAAATTTTTTAAGTCCCAAAAAATATTTTTTTTTTTTTTCAAAAATCGGCAGTTCTCGCCGGAGTTCTGCAAAATTTCATAAGTCCTAAAAAATTTTATTTTTTTATTTTATTATTATTTTTTTTTTTTTTAAATCGGCAGTTCTCGCCGGAGTTCTGCAAAATTTCATAAGTCCCAAAAAATATTTTTTTTTTTTTTTTTCAAAAATCGGCAGTTCTCGCCGGAGTTCTGCAAAATTTCCTAAGTCCCAAAAAATATTTTTTTTTTTTTTTTAAAAATCGGCAGTTCTCGCCGGAGTTCTGCAAAATTTCCTAAGTCCCAAAAAATTTTTTTTTTTTTTTTTTTTCAAAAATCGGCAGTTCTCGCCGGAGTTCTGCAAAATTTCCTAAGTCCCAAAAAATTTTTTTTTTTTTTTAAAAATCGGCAGTTCTCGCCGGAGTTCTGCAAAATTTCCTAAGTCCCAAAAAAATTTTTTTTTTTTTTTTAAAAATCGGCAGTTTTCGCCGGAGTTCTGCAAAATTTCCTAAGTCCCAAAAAAATTTTTTTTTTTTTTTTTTTAAATCGGCAGTTCTCGCCGGAGTTCTGCAAAATTTCCTAAGTCCCAAAAAATATTTTTTTTTTTTTTTTTAAAAATCGGCAGTTCTCGCCGGAGTTCTGCAAAATTTCCTAAGTCCCAAATTTTTTTTTTTTTTTCAAAAATCGGCAGTTTTCGCCGGAGTTCTGCAAAATTTCCTAAGTCCCAAAAATTTTTTTTTCTTTTTTTTTCTAAAATCGGCAATTCTCGCCGGAATTCTGCAAAATTTCCTAAGTCCCCAAAAAATTTTTTTTTTTTTTTTCAAAAATCGGCAGTTGCCGGGTCTGCAAATTTCTAAGTCCAAAAATTTTTTTTTTTTCAAATCGGAGTTCTAGCTTTTTTTTTTTTCGTCCGTTCTTCGCAAAATTTTTTTTTTTCTCCATCCAAATTTTTTTTTTTTTTTTTTTTTGTTTTTTTTTTTAATCGCAGTCCGATTGCAATCTAGTCCAAAATTTTTTTTTTTCAAACGTTCGAGTTAATTTCTAGTCCAAATTTTTTTTTTTTAATCAGTTCGCGAGTCTGCAATCTATCCCAAATTTTTTTTTTTAATGCAGTGCGGTCTGCAATCTCAAAATTTTTTTTTTTTTAATGGTTGCGGGTCTCAATCATCCAAATTTTTTTTTTTTAATCGCAGTCGCGATTGAATCACCCAAATTTTTTTTTTTTTAAACGCTTCGCACTGAATTAGCAAATTTTTTTTTTTTAAATCGGAGTTGCGATCTGAATTCTAACAAAATTTTTTTTTTAATCGTTCGCCGGATTCAATCCTAATCCAAATTTTTTTTTTTTAATCGCGTGCGGATGAATCAAGCCAATTTTTTTTTTAAGAGTTGCCAGTTCCAAAATTAGTCAAAAAATTTTTTTTTTTTTTAAATGCATTTCCTAGCCCAAATTTTATTTTTTTTTCAAAATCGAGTTTTTTTCAAATTCAGTCCCAATTTTTTTTTTTTTCAAAAAATTTTTTGTTCTATTTCTAATCCAAAATTTTTTTTTTTTATCGGAGTTCTGCGATTTCTGCAAAATTTTATAGTTTTTTTTTTTTTTCACCGGAGTTCTGCAGATTCTGCAAAAATTTTTTTTTTTTTTTTTTTTCATCGGTCTGCATTCTGCAAAATTTCTTTTTTTTTTTTTTTTTTTTAAATCGGCAGTTCCGCCGAGTTCTGCAAAATTCTAAGTCCCAAAAAATATTTTTTTTTTTTAAATCGCAGTTCCGGATTCTGCAATTTCTAATCCAAAAATATTTTTTTTTTTTTTTTAAATCGCAGTTCTCGCCGGAGTTCTGCAAAATTCTAACCAAAAAATTTTTTTTTTTTGTTTATATAAATTCAGCTTGTTTAATTTTTTCAAAATTTTTTATTTTATCAAAATGTTTTCTTTTTCCAAATTTCTACCACAAAATTTCTTCTTTTTTTTAAATGCTTTTGAATCGATTTCCCGAGTCCAAATTTTTTCTTTAAAATGATTTGTTTCAAAATCCATTGTCCCAATCAAAATTTTATTTTTTTTTTTTTTTTTTCATCGCGGGTCGAAAATTTCCTAAACAAAAATTTTTTTTTTTTTTTAAAGGCATTTCGCCGAGTTCTGAAATTTCCTAAGCCCAAAAATTTTTTTTTTTTTTTTTTTAAATCGGCAGTTTCCCGAGTTCTGAAAATTCCTAAGTCCCAAAATTTTTTTTTTTTTTTTTTAAATCGGCAGTTTCGCCGAGTCTGCAAAATTTCCTAAGTCCAAAAATTTTTTTTTTTTTTTTTTTCAACGGAGTTTCTGCAAATTTCTCCAAAATTTCTATTTCAAAATGTTTTTTTTTCTGACAGTTCTTCCGAGTCCAAAATTTCTATTCCAAAAATCATTTTTTTTTTTTTCTAAAATCGTTCTAGCCGATTTCATATTTTCTTAGTTTCCAAAATATGTATTTTTTTTTTTTTTTCAAAAATTCTTTCTTCGTTTCAAAATTTCGAAGTCCCAAAATTTTATTTTTTTTTCTTTTTTTTTCGCAGTTCCCGATTCGCAAAATTTCTCCCAAAAATTTTTTTTTTCTTTCCCAAATTCAGTTTTCGCCGATTATTTCTTTAAATTTTAGCCCAAAAATTTCGAAATTTTTTTTTTTTTTTAATCGGAAGTTCTCGCCGGAGTTCCAAAATTTCTAATCCAAAAAATATTTTTTTCAAAATGTTTTTTTTTAAATCGCCAGTTTCGCGGAAGTTTTTAGCAAAATTTCTAGTCCCAAAATATTTTTTTTTTTTTTAATGCAGTTCTCGCCGGAGTTGCAATTTCCAATAAATTTTTTTTTTTTTTAATCGCATTCTCGATTCTGCAAATTCAGTCCAAATTATTTTTTTTTTTTTTTAATGCATTTGCCGAGTTCTGCAAAATTCTAAGTCCCAAAATTTTTTTTTTTTTTTAAATCGAGTTCTCGCCAGTCTCAAAATTTCTATAAAAATTTTTTTTTTTCAAATGGGTTTCCGGAGTCTGCAATTTCTAAGTCCAAAAAATATTTTTTTTTTTTTTTAATGGCAGTTCTGCCGATTTCAATTCTATCCAAAAATTTTATTTTTTTTTTTTTTTTTTTTTTTTTTCATTCTGCCGGGTTCTGCAAAATTCTAGTCCCAAAATATTTTTTTTTTTTTAATGCAGTTTCGCCGATTAAATCAGTCCAATTTTTTTTTAATATTCGGTTCAATTTCAGTCAAATATCATTTTTTTTTTTTTTTAAATCGCAGTTCTCGCGGTTTAAATTTCTTGCCAAAATATTTTTTTATTTTTCAAAATCGAGTTTTCCGGTTTTCTCAAAACATATATTTCTATCTAAAAATTTTTTTTTTTTTTTTTTTTTCAAAATCGCAGTTCGCCGGAGTTTGCAAAATTTCTAAGTCCCAAAATATTTTTTTTTTTTTTCAAAATTGCAGTTTCCCGGATTCTGCAAAATTTCTTCCCAAAAATTTTTTTTTTTTTTTTTTTTGCAAAATTTCTTCGCGATATCAAATTTTTTTAGCAAAGATTTTTTTTTTTCAAAATCCAGTCCAAGTTTTTTTTTCTAATTCAAAATCGAATTTTTTCGTTTTTAAATTTCTAAGTCAAAAAATTCTTTTGCCAAATTCGGCATTCTCGTCAAAAAATTTTTTTATTCAAAAATTTTCTTTTTTTCAAATCGAGTTCCTATCATCCAAAATTCTATTAATATTTTTTTTTTTTCAAAAATCGGTTCTGCCGGAGTTCTAGCAAATCAGTCCCAAAAAATTTTTTTTTTTTTTTTAAAACAGTTTCCCGGATTCTGCAAAATTTCCTAAGTCCCAAAAATATTTTTTTTTTTTAATGGCGTTTTCGCGGATTCTGCAAATTCAAAATCCCAAAAAATTTTTTTTTTTTTTTTTAAAAATT
>NW_027509553.1:0-11088 GCF_048541705.1 Temnothorax americanus | reverse complement strand
ACTACTCGTTTGATCGAGGAACAATATTCGCGAATGCGTCGGCGTACCCCTTTGGCAAATGTAGACATTGTAGACTACAGGCTCATAAAGAGAGGTATACGTTTGTACCGCGACACGTTGCTATATCCTTCCTCTAGTAATTAACTTTATAAAAGTAATCTTGGCGATTTTGCCAGATATATGCGATTACTCTTAGAACACGTACAAGATCCTTGAATGTACTCGCTACGGATTATACCAATGTTATTTATTGTCGAATTATATTGTAATTTAGTCCGCGGCGAATGATATTCGCAGCGTACGTTCCTTAAGCGCATATTTATTGAGCTTTCTAAAATTAAATAATATTAAACACCTCTGAACTTTTTTATTGCTCACATGACCATTCTCTTTCATACGCAATTTTAAAACAATTTTAATTTATTTCAAATATTGATATTGGTAGTACTGTATATCTAACCTATCCACAAACAAAAAATTGCTCTAAAGGCAATGGATGTTGTTCTTTTTGGACCCCCCAAAGGTAAGATTTAATATTGTGCTCTAGAGTCGCGCGGATCTATATATCTTTATATCTATATCTATATTTCATCTAAAACTATACGCAATACGTAACAGATGCTGGACACAATGTCAAAGATTTGGTATTGGTTACGTTATTATTTGGAGCACTTATTGGTTGCTGGTATGCATATCAACAAAAGAAAAATTCACAAAAGCATCTTCATAGAATGATGATGGACATGGAAAGTTTGCACAATGCAGAACTCGCACTGGAAACGTTGCAGGTAACTTCTTTTAAAGATATATCGAAACGTGATCCTAACGAAATTAAAAATGGATATCATTAACTAGAAAACTTTATTAAGATTCCCGTACGTATAATCAATTGCAGAAAGAACTGTGTCGGGCGATGCCAGTGTCGAAAAAGTGAAAGTTACATTTCTCTGAGTCCTCTGATTGGTTGAGAGCTTGATTGAAAGTCGACGTAGAAGTATCTTAATAATAAAATTTCACATTTTTGACTTTACGTCGCAATATCTCCGCTCGTAGGGAACGTAGCGGAAAATGTTATAAGAGATACTCCCCCCCCCCCCCAATTCGAACCACAAGCTATCGATCAAGCCTACTTTTAGAACTTTGATCCGTTCACTCGTTATATGAGATCTCAACATCTCGAGTACTCGCAACCCGTCGCGTCGCGTAAAGAGTCACGGTCGGTCTCGCGCTCCGCTTTAACAGAGTCCGCTTGTAAAAAGAACCGTGCGTGCGTGCGTGCGTGCGTGTGCGCGTGTGTGTGTACGGATTTTTGTACATGCATTTACTTCTACAATTTTTTAGATAACGGGCTGAAATTTTGCACACAAATAGAGTATCATAGAAAGTATGTTTTTCTCTAATTTTTTTAACATTCATCAAACGGTATGGATTTTAGGGGAGTTTTCATTTTTCAGAAAAATATGTTTTAAGCTGTAACTTTCTCAATATTTGATATATCGGTCTATTTTTAATTTTATTATATTTTTCAATCTTTTCTATCCCTATATTTCATATAAAATTTTTTAAGATTTGGTTAATCAGTTCTTGAGTTACAGACGTTTGAAATTTCGGAGAAACCGTACATATATAGAAGCCTTATAAAGTTTTGGTCTAATTAACCAAATTTTAAAGAATGATATATACATATAGATAGGGGTAGAAAAAAGACTGAAGAATATAATAGAATTAAAACCAGACCGATATCTCTAATATTGGGAAAATACAGACAATTAAGCTAATTAAAAAAATTTTTTATTTCTTAATTTTATTAATAAAAGTAATTATTATATATATTTAAAAAATTATTTTAAAGTAGAAATAAAAAACTTGTAATAGTATAAAAAATATTAGTCGCAATAAAGATTATCACAATAAGAAAAGTGCACAAGTAGAAACTTGCACATTGCTTCCTCATAGTTTTTAAGTGTGCAAGTAGAAACTTGCCTATTGCTTCCTTATAATGTTTAAGTGTACAAATTATAAATTTGAACATTACTTTCTCACAATTTTCAAATATGCCAATTATAAATTTGCATGTTGCTTAATCAACATTTCATTTCGCTCATAAAGCTTCTTCTATGAGAAAGCCAAATTAATACTAATGATCTACTAATGATTATACATAAAAAAGTGTGCAAGTAGAAACTTCCACATTGCTTCCTTGCAAGTTTTTACTTGCTCACTTAAAAACAATGAGAAAGCAATGTACACACAAGTTTCCACTTGCACACTTAAAAACTATGAGGAAGCAATGTACAAGTTTCTACTTGCGCATTTAAAAACTATGAGGAAGCAATGTGCTAGTTTCTACTTGCACACTTAAAAACTATGAGGAAGCAATGTACAAGTTTCTACTTGCACATTTAAAAACTATGAGGAAGCAATGTGCAAGTTTCTACTTGCACACTTTTTTTTATAGCTAGAGTATCATTAAAGATAAATTGGTGTTGAATTTGGCAATGATCGGTGAGGGGGTTACCAATTTTTGCCTAAAAAGTGTACAAATATTACATATAATCTTATATGTATCATTAAAGGGAGGTTCTTTTGAATTTGGCAAAAATTAGTGAAAGGGTTATCAATTTCTGCCTAAAAAATGTATAGGGTAGACCGAGGCAAATCGGATTAATTAGCACGATAAAATAGCTCGTTTAAAATTATTATATTCTTCAGTCTTTTCTACCCCTATTTTATATATTCTTTAATATATGAAATAGGGGTAGAAAAAACTGAAAAATATAATAGAATTAGAAATAGATCGATGTTTCAAATATTGGTATCTCTAAATAAAGAATATAATAAAATTAGAAATAGCGCAATATTTCAAAATTTACAAAAGTTAGAGCAACCACACATTTCTAAAAAAATTCAATTTTTTTTTAAAAAAGAACCTTTTTATCGATCATCGCCAAATTTAATACCAACCTCCCTTGAATGATACTCCATCGATTAAAAAAAAAAAAAAACAGCCCGATATCTCAATATTTGCGGAAGTTAGAGCAACCACAACATCAAATCTGTGTACATACACACACACACATACTTCCGGACATTTCTTTTTAATGCAATATTTCGACGTTTTAGAACACTGAACATATTAGCATCGAAAACTCAAAAACGACCTTTTCTTTGATTTTTTCTACCCCTATTTCATATATATTTTTTGCTTCCTCATATAGAGGAAGCTTTGTTTTCGTGAATTTCGTATATGAACCTTCGATTGCGTTTAAGTTGGGTGTAGTCAACCAAATTTAAAAAAATTATATATGAAATAGAGGTAGAAGAAACCAACGAAGGGATTGGTTTTTGAATATTTTCTGCCAATATATGTTCAGATTGTTGTAAAACGTCGAAATATCGCCTTAAAAAAATGTCCGTATGTGTGTGTGTGTGTGTGTGTGTGTGTGTGCGCGCGCGCGTGCATGCGTGTGTGTGTGCGTGTGCGTGTGCGTGTGTGTAAGCGCGCGCGCGTGTGTGTGTGTGTGTGTGTGTGTGTGTGTGTGTGTGTGTGTGTGTGTTTGATGTCCGTGGTTGCTCTAACTTCCGCAAATATTGAGATATTGGACTGTTTTTTTTTTTTTTTTTTTTTTTTTGTTTTTTTTTTTTAAATTGATAGAGTATCATTTAATTTAACAGTCAATTCGAAAAGATTTATATTCTACATCATCTATTTGAGATAACGGGCTGAATTTTTTTTTAATTGATAGAGTATCATTTAACGGCAGTACAAAGAGAATCGTTTGTACTCGTTTGAATTACTTTCCTTTTCGTTTGTACCTCAAAGAGTTCGGAAATACAGTTTTTCAGTTTTAGCGTAACCCTTCTACAGGGAACTAAGCCATTTACAACACTTCGGAAAACGGCCAACGGCATTCGAAAGAGAATTGTTTTTACCCGTTTATACTTCTTTCTTTTTCGTTTGTCCCTCAAAAGGTTCGGAGATACAGCGTTTTTCAGTTTAAGCGTAACCCTTTAACAAGGAACTAAGCCGTTTTTTTTTAATATCAGAAAACGCCCAACGGGGCATTCAAAAGAGGAACGTTTAAACTCGTTAGTACTTTTTTCTTTTTCAATTGTACCTTAAAAATACGGAGAAACAGCGTTTTTAAGTTTAAGAGCAAATCTACTACTTAAAGGGAAGTCAGGCAATTTTAAAGATATTGAAAAACAGTCAACGGCATTCGAAAGAGAATCAATGATATTCATTTTGTATAAAAATTTATGCCAATATCTCGAAATAATTGGAGAAGGCAGAGCAAAAAGGAAGTGGGGGGGAGTACGTATGTGATCAGTGCGTTTTCCCGACTCCCCCCCCCCCCCAAACGGCGCAGTGTAGGGTCACTCGTGAGGGTTTTAGCCGGTAGGCTATGGGCCGTGCGCTCCCTGGGGGCAAGCGGGTGGGGGCTTCGGCCTCCTCGCCGCATCCCCCGAAATCGGGGCGCGCGCCCGTAGAATCCGGCACTCCCCTGCCCCGCCCGGGGGACGGGGGGTCTTCCCCGCAAAGGGGCTGGCGGCTGTCCCGAGGAGGGAAGGTGGCGCTCCCCGATCGGGTTTC
Source organism: Temnothorax americanus (assembly GCF_048541705.1). Lineage (NCBI taxonomy): Eukaryota > Metazoa > Arthropoda > Insecta > Hymenoptera > Formicidae > Temnothorax > Temnothorax americanus. The sequence goes on along the minus strand of NW_027509553.1, from coordinate 6,494 downwards.
GGCCCGTGACTGGTTGCCACCGGAAGACCTCTTGGGGCTCCGTCAGTGGAAGATTTCCCTCACGTAATAAAAAAAAAAGAGCAAAAAGGAACATTACTCAAAAAATTCAAAATTTCATAAAAAATGGACCCGTGCACCAATCATCGCCAAATTCAATAACAACCTTCCTTAAATGATATTCTATCAATTAAAAAAAAAAAAAAAAAAACAGCCCAATATCTAAAAAAAATACGAAAATTAAATTAAGCATTTTAAACAAACACGATCCTCGACCAAGCGTTACCCACGGACAGACACATACAGACATTTAAAAAAAAATGTAATTTTTTGACGTTTTGGATAATTCTGAACACATTGGCACCGGCACTAAGAAAAAATTTTTTTCACAAAGACAAAGCTTTCTCTATGAGAGAACAATAAATTACCGGCATATAAAGCATAAAAATTTGGCGTGCCTGGCTTGCATTTTGATATACATTTCTACAAGCATATTTAATTCTTTTATATTTTGATAATAATTCGTAAATTTTGATTTTACATTTTACCTGCAATAATATCAATAACATATATTTTAACACAATAGAAATTTTATGTATGTTTTATAATATTACTTATATTTTATAATATAAAATGATATACTTTTCTTTACAAAAGTATGGATCTTAGAACAAATATACTTGGCGCGAAACGCTACCGTGTCTCTTGATTTTTATTTTGATTTCAGACATTTACATGTCCGAAATGTTTGAAGACATACAGGCACAAATCTAATTTTTATCGTCATAGAAGACATGTTCACGAGAGCAAGAGTTTTCAGTGCCAATATTGCGGAAAAATATATAAGAGACACGATTATTTAAAAGTACACTTAAGAAGGGAGCACACGGAATACTAACCTAATAATTTCGGTGAGTAATGTTCAATATTCTTATCCATGATGGCACTGTAATCTTCAAGTTTCATATCTCGACTTCGTTTCCAGTACAATGTTTAGATTTTTAACAAATTTTTAAATTTTTTCTTACGAAACTTAATATTATATATTTTTATTTATTAAGTAATTGAAAGATTTTATATATGTTCATTACATATTTTACATTACGACTTATAAAATAATAAATTATGAAGTAAATTGCTTTAGCAAAATATTTTTAATTGCAGCACATGTTCGGAAAGCGCAGCTTGCGATGCAACTACTTACACATTCCTGACGCAATAGTTATATTGCTTAAATTCTCCGAAGGATTCTCACGAGACCAAGGTCTATTCTTAAAAGGATTATTTAAAAAATCATATGAAAGATAAGCTTGTGGTTTTTTAAATAACTAGAACATCACAAGTGCGCGCTGCGCGCGCGCCATTTAGCTTTCTTACTTAAATATATATATAATATAAGCTTAAATATATATATATATATATATATATATATATATATATAATATATATATAATATTCATTATTACACACACACACCACACACACACACACACACACACACACACACACACACACACACACACACACACACACACACACACACACGCACGCACGCACGCACGCACGCACGCACGCACACACACACACACACACCCACACCCACACCCACCCACACCCACACACACCCACACCCACACCCACCCACACACACACACACACACACACACACACACACACACACACACACACACACACACACACACACACACATAATTATTACGTATTTATGTAATAATAATAATTATATAATACTATTTATAATTATATTATAATAGATAACAATAATTCCGATTCTTTTATTGCTTAAAATGTAAAATTTTTAGTCAAATAAACAATTTTTTTTCACTCTAGAAGATAAAGCCATTTACGTCTGAACTGGGTCTTGGTCTAAGCCTAATAAAATTTCTACGTATTTCGAAATACATAAATATTTTTCGCAATAAATTCTTCAATAATTTAAATGCTTAGCATTAAATAATTAAATCGATATTAAATAAATTAGGAGATAGAGAATTTTTAATGTTCCAATGAAAACTGTGTTTTAAGTCCGACAAAGAATCGGTGCGCAATTTACTTATTAGGTTGGAAATTTATGTATCTTGGAAATTTGTGTACAGAAATTTTATTAGACTACGAAGATCCAGTTCAGGCCATAAATATAAATGGCTTTATCATCTAAACCGATCGTATATCAAAACGGTCCCTTGTTCTCTTTATATTTATTATTTTCACATCCCATATTACCTAATTCCATAATTGTTTTAAATATTATCTCGGGAAATATTTACGCAATAAAATGTCAAACGTTAAGAATGCAGATTACAGTTATAATAAATGTCCACATTGACCCTCTGGTCGGTTGTAACAATCTTTTATACCCGTTTTCCGAGTTTTCCCAGTGAAGTACAGAGCGAGAACTGTGCGCGAGATATGAGTTTCATATATATTTATAACGGCGGCTATATTTGTTGCGGTCTTTAAGGTAAAGCGCGCAAATGACGTCCGCACGGTGTAACAACGGCAGAAGTTTTCTTCCCGGCGCGAGATGAATTCTTAAACGCGGTACTCGCCCGTTCCACGTTGACGTAGTCGAGGTGAGGGTGCGCCAAAGGGGTGCCTATATTTATAATTCCCCGTTCGGGTACGCCCGTACAAGTTAACCCTTACAATCCCTATAAGCCTCTGGTTATTGAAAGAAAAATCTCCATTTCTCTCATCCACGTTCACTCGAGGTACGCCTGAATTTTTCTAAAGACTCTTTATATAGCGTTTTTTACTGCCAGAACTGGTGCGAACTCAGTGCACATTAATTAATGAAACAAACCTTTAATTAATGAAACAAATTCAACAACATGAAAATATTTGTAAGGAAGAATGTTAAATTTCATTGACAGCTATTCTCTTTGTAACCACTTATAGACACTACTCTTTAATCTTTATGAAATTTTTATGAAAGATACTTTCACTCGCAGATTCCTCTCTCACAGAAACCTTTTTCCTTCCCCCCTCGAAAAAAAAAAAACGCTTGTTATACCTTTCCTAAAACTCACACTTGGTCACGTTGCCGATGATCGGAGTATCTGATGTGTCGTTCGTCCGAAATGCCATAAATGCCAGCTACCGCGGCCATATCTCAGTAGAGACCCTCTAATCAGAGTCTGGACATCAGAAGGTTAAGTTAGGTTGTCCGACATTTTTCTGCAAAATCCTGAGAGAGAGAGATATGTGCTACCTCACTCTCTTCGTTAATGCCTCCTAACCTGCTTATACTGCGTGTACTGGGTCAAGTAGAGTAAATTGTAATAATGGGTGGATGTGCCGCAGAATTTTGTAACAATAGCTCTGCAAAGGGCTATATTATGAAGATATTCCCAAGAGATAAGCATCGTCGAGAGCAATGGGTTAAAAATATGGATCGTCCAAATTGGACGCCAACAAATAGTTCTTACTTGTGCGAGGTAAATTATTTTTTTATTTATTTAATTTATAATAGTTTATTTTAAATATTTTATCATTTAATTAAAAAATGTATAAAGAAATAGTATATACCATTAAATTAATATTTTTATAAAAAAGGAAAGCCATAAAATACAGGTTATGTATATATAAAAGTACATGAAATCAAGTTACATTACTTTTAATTTAAATACTTAAACATTAACATTAATCTTGCTATTCTTTTATTGCTTTCTATTCTTGTTTTCTATGAATGAGAAGCATGGTTTTTTATTAAAATATAATCTTGTTTTCTATGAATGAGAAGCATGATTTTGTATTAAAATATAATATTGTTTTCTATGAATGAGAAGCATGTTTTTGTACTTTAATATAATCTGTTTATTTTTAATGGCATATTAAACTAAAATATTAAACATTATTTATAAAATAAAGTTATTTATTCTTTGATAGTTATATTTTATTAACCTCTTTTTATAGGTGCATTTTGCTCCTGAAATGTGGGAGCCGAACAGAATTGATAATAAAAGAAAATTGAAACCACACGCTGTACCAACCATTTTCGGTTTTTTTTATAACAAAAAGAGTATCCTTTCAAGAATCTATACATAGAGAGAACTTACAGAAACCTACAGAAAACCTAGTAGAGAGAGAGCATATTATTCATGATGTTCAAAATCAAGATCAAAGTGAACAAGAAGTAGGTGTGAGATAATGAAATGTAATAATAAAAAATGACATATATATTTTAATTTTTCTTAATGTATACTTTAATTTATTTCAGATTACTACAAATGAATCTCTCAATGCATCTACAAGCAATACAGTTTGTGATAAATAAAATTTTTGAAGAGAAAGAAATTGAAAATCACAAGTGTTGTAAAATTAATAAAAAAACTGTACAAAACTTAATTTATTTACGTAAAGAAAATAAGATTTTGAGAAATACAAATAAAAAATTAAAAAATATGATTAATAATAATAAGTATAGGCAAATGTTAAAGGAGATGCTAACTAATGATCAAATTCGGACTCTATTTACCAAAAAGCGTATCAAAAATTGGTCAAATGAGACCATTCAACGTGCTCTCAAATTACAATTTACTTGTGGAACCACCGGTTATGAAGAGCTTATCCTACAAGGAATGCCATTACCATCTTTGCGTACATTACGACGAAAGTTAGAAAACTTAAAATTTGAAAGTGGCATCTCAAATGAAATGTTTGACTTTTTAAAATTGAAAGCGTCTCGTTTACAAGATAATGACAAAGAGTGCGGATTAGTTATGGATGAAATGAGCATAACACCGAAAAATATTTACGACTCATCAACAAAAACAATGCTTGGAAACATAACATATCCAAATCAGAAAGGTACAGCAACGCATGCTTTAACATTTATGATTGTAGGTACAGCTCGTCGATGGAAGCATGTTGTAGGTTACTATTTTACAGGTGATTCATTTGATGGAGAAATTTTAAAAGATATCATTTTTCAGATCATAAATAAAGCTGAGAATATTGGTTTACATATTAATTATGTAACCTGCGACATGGGTCCTGGAAATCAGAGACTATGGAAAGCTTGTGGAATAAACGTAGGGCGATATTCTAATCTAAGAAATTATATACCACATCCATCTAATTCTAGTAGATTTTTATATTTTATTGCGGATATTGCACATCTGTTGAAAAATTTAAAACAAGCATTAATTAACAACAAATTTTTTATCTTGCCCCAAGAATTTGTAATAAAATATAACTTGCCATCGAACAGGGTTGAAATTGCACATTTTAATGATTTACTTGAATCTCAAAAAGATTCAGAATTACTTTTAACGCCAAGATTACGTATAGATGATATTGAAAGTACTAATACTTTTAGTAAAATGCGGGTGAATAAAGCAAAAAACGTGTTTTCAACAGATGTCAGTAGTTCATTTGAATTTCTGGCAGATGAAAATTCTAAGCCAGAATTTCTTGCTACTGCTTGGTTTGTCAAAACTATCTCTAGATGGTTCTCGTTAATGACTTCAAGAAATTGTAATAAAGCATTAGGTTTAAAAAATGAAGAAATATACAAAGATAACATTAAATTTTTATACGAAGTTATTGATCTCTTTAATAACATAAAAATCGGTCAGAAAGAAACATTTAAACCTGTTCAAAGAGGAATTATATTATCCACGACATCAATCATTAATCTTGTAGAATATCTTTTAAAAGATCGTAATTTTAAATTTGTGTTAACTGGACGTCTGACACAGGATTGTATGGAAAACCTATTTTCAGTTATACGTCAAAAAAATGTAATTCCAAATTGTTTACAGTTTAAAAACAATTTGAAACTAATTGCTATATCAATGTATATGAGACCAATAGTAGCAGGAAATTATGATTATGATGAAAATGAAGACGAATATATTTCTGACTTTTTAGAATACTTATCAAAAAGTGGTGAAAAGGATAATGTATCAGCTGATATTTCCTTTACTTCTAATGCTTCAGCTACAATTACAAATGACATTCCCCCTTTTAATAACAATACAGTAATAGAATTAAATAGTAAAGAAAAGAACAGTTTATATAGCATAGCAGGATACTGTTTAAAGTCCGTTGAGAAAACATGTACTACATGTTGTAATTGCATACAATCTGTTGGGTCAAAAAAATCATTAAAATTGGAATTTTCTAGATTTGTGACACTTAAATGTTATAAGAAAAATACGTTATACTTCATTAATAAACTAACATTTGAGGTATTCTTAAAATTAGAAAATATATACAGACATTATAGTCCCTATTTTAACATCATGCAGAGAGTAAATTTAAATGAATTTTTACTTGATAAATTTAATTCTGTTCCAGCAGATCATATTCTTAATAATTGTCATAATTTGCGTCAAAAATTATTTAAAAAATTTGCTACCTTAAAACTAAAATTTAAAAACAAACGAAATCTATTAGCTAAGCGTAAATATTATGATAGCAAATCGATGATGATGCATCATTCTTTAAAATAAAATAATGTAATACTTTTT
>NW_027509552.1:0-11136 GCF_048541705.1 Temnothorax americanus | reverse complement strand
AAAAATGTTTTCCCTACACTGCCGATAAGAGGTCTTGCAGGATTATTGCATCTTAAGACGTTTAATAATCCTGCATTGCGAGAATTCCCATCTCCTGAAAGATTTCCACGAGTGCAAACAATGTTGCTGTCATACGCTTACCACTGCTGCGCGTTTCTCTCGTTCGAAGTAGAGGAATCTGCCACAAAATTGCCGGTGCGGGAATCGATTTTGTTTCCCACTGACGATTTTGATACTAGTTTGTGGAATTCGACATTTAGCGATATCTGGCCTCGCGTGGGTAAGTATCTGTCTTCTCTATGCTCTCTCTCCTTTTTCATACGTTAACTTTTTATTCATTTTATATTTAATTATATATATTAGGTGCTTTTATCATGTTTTATTTAGGTAATACTTGATGCTGTAAAGCATTTACCGCGAGCTTAGTCGTTGAAAGTCTGCATAGTCTCACGAGATTATATTGCGTTAGGCATGTAAAGAGCAAATATTTTCGTCACTCGTCTCTCTATCATATAACATCATATTTCGTCATTGATCTTTACTCTTTACGGCACTGACGTACGAACGTTTTTTTTTCTTCTTTATAGATAATTTGACCGACAAATTCGGATCGCAGATAAATGAACTTTTGGCTAACTTTGGTTCAGACTTTACCTATCCCGGAAACCTGGCTTCCTACGTAGAAGATTATTTCGAGAATCTAAACGGTCGGACGACATCGACAGGTCGAACTGCACCCTCTCGAATTCAATGCTTGCCGCAACCTGGTATGTTAGAGAGTCGACGATGACTCGATAACCGCATAGAATGCACGGCGACGTTGTTAAACATTTCGATTTAAAATAAATAAACATTTATATGAAATGTGAAATTTTCAGGTCCTTTCCTACCGTGCCAAGATTTATTCGATTGGTGGACTTTACGATGCGGCGTATGGATAGTCTTCCTCCTTGCCATGCTCGGGAATGGCATTGTAGTGTTTGTCTTAATATTCTCGAGAAGCAAGATGGATGTGCCACGATTTTTAGTCTGCAATTTAGCCGCTGCCGATTTTTTCATGGGTGTTTATCTAGGTACGTTTCTCTCATATTTCATATTAACGTTCGTCGTGCGTCTACACCGTGGCTGTACTAACTTGTGAAAGATTCTACCGCGGGAGATCTTTATTCGACGAACGATGTATATTTTATGTTTATTGGCTGTTGTTGATGCATCGACATTAAGAGAATTTCGAATGTATGCAATACCGTGGCAAATATCGGCCGGATGTCAGTTAGCTGGCTTTCTGGGAGTCCTCAGCTCTGAACTGAGCGTGTACACCCTTGCTGTGATCACTTTGGAGAGGAATTACGCGATAACGCACGCGATGCATCTGAACAAGCGGCTCTCGAATATGTACTACTATGCGTGTACTTGGCGCATTTTTTTACCTTTTTTTTGAAAAAGGTAATTTTGTACGCATATCACGCCTTTTTGTAGTGTTACGCATCTTAATCTTAACAAAAAAAATTACACCTTATAAAGAAATGTGTCTGAAGTTGTAAATATATATATATACACATTGCCGGACATTGCTTTTATGTATAATATGCATGTATATTACGTTGCTTGTATAAATTATTTCTTACCAACTTTTTCCAAAAATTATTTTTACGTCAGACATAATTTTAATTCATCCAATTTTTATTATGTCTAAACATAATTTTTGTCCAATTTTTATTATGTCTAGACATAATTTTAATTCAGCGATTTTTATTATGTCATGACATAATTTTAATTCTGCCGCTAAGGAAATTTTAAGTCGATTTTTATGAATCAAGCTTGAATTCAATGTTTAGGTGTCCCAGGTTGCCGATGACGAGGTCCACATAGCGCGCTCTATAGTTTTCGGTGTCCAGGTGTATTAATACCTTGAATTTGATGGCCACGTGTTCCAAGTTGCCGATGACGAGGTCCACATAGTGCGCTTCGTAGTTTTCGGTGTCTACATGTATTAATACCTCGAATTCGATATCTACGTGTCCTACATTGGGTGCGTTCAGCCGATACTTTGCTAGCCTAGCAATCGTGAGCAGTCGCTCGTTTTCGCTCGTTTCCTCTTTTTTGACTTACTGGATTAAAAAGAGAAGAAACGAGCACAAACGAGCAACTGCTCACGATTGCTAGGCTAGCGGAGTATCGGCTGAACGCACCCATTCAGATTTAAAGTTATTAATACACCTAGACACCAAAAACTATGAAGCGCATTATGTGGACCTCGTCATCAGCAACCTGGGACACCTAGACATCAATTTCAAGGTATTAATACACGTAGACACCAAAAACTACGGAGCGCACTATGTGGACCTCGTCATCGGCAACCTGGGACACCTAGACATCGAATTCAACGTACAATTACACCTGGACACCGAAAACTATGAAGCGCACTATCTGGATTTCGTCATCGGCAACCTGGGACACGTGAACATCAAATTCGAGGTATTATTACACCTAGACACCGAAAAATACGGAGCGCGATATCTGGACCTCGTCATCGGCAACCTGGGACACGTGGACACCGAAAACTACGGAGCGCACTGTGTGGACCTCGTCATCGGCAACCTGGGACACGTGGACATCGAATTCAACGTATTATTACACCTGGACACCGAAAACTATGAAGCGCACTGTGTGGACCTCGTCATCGGCAACCTGGGACACGTGGACATCGAATTCAAGGTATTAATACACGTAGACACCGAAAACTACGGAGCGCACTATGTGGACCTCGTCATCGGCAACCTGGGACACCTAGACATCGAATTCAACGTACGATTACACCTGGACACCGAAAACTACGAAGCGCACTGTGTGGACCTCGTCATCGGCAACCTGAGACACGTGGACATCGAATTCAAGATATTAATACACGTAGACACCAAAAACTACGGATCGCACTGTGTGGACCTCGTCATCGGCAACCTGGGACACGTAGACATCGCATTCAACGTATTATTACACCTGGACACCGAAAACTACGAAGCGCACTGTGTGGACCTCGTCATCGGCAACCTGGGACACGTGGACATCGAATTCAAGGTATTAATACACGTAGACACCGAAAACTACGGAGCGCACTATGTGGACCTCGTCATCGGCAACCTGGGACACGTAGACATCGCATTCAACATATTATTACACCTGGACACCGAAAACTACGAAGCGCACTGTGTGGACCTCGTCATCGGCAACCTGGGACACGTGGACATCGAATTCAACGTATTATTACACCTGGACACCGAAATCTATGAAGCGCATTATCTGGATCCCGTCATCGGCAACCTGGGACACGTGGACATCGAATTCAAGATATTAATACACGTAGACACCAAAAACTACGGAGCGCACTATGTGGACCTCGTCATCGGCAACCTGGGACACGTAGACATCGAATTCAACGTATTATTACACCTGGACATCGAAAACTATAAAGCGCACTATCTGGAGACCTTGTCATCGGCAACCTGGGATACATAGACATCAAATTCAAGCTTGATTCATAAGAATCGACTTAAAAATTCCCTAGCGGCACTTTCTGCCAAGCATAGAGAACCTACTTTTCCGTTGACTCAATATTTATTATATATATACCTAATTTTTACTTAAATAGAAATCTTCCTCCTGACCGATAAGTTTATCGACCTAATTTTGAAATACGCGCGCGATATCGAAACTGGCGATACCTGCGCCGCCAGCGTCGAAAAAGTGAAAGTGACGTTTCTCTGATGACGTCATAATAGATCGCAGCGTTAGGAGGAGACGGAGGAGACGGAGACGTATCTTAAAAATAAATTTTCACATTTGGACTTTGCGTCGCAATATCTCCGCTCGTAGGGCACGTAGCGGAATATTATGAGAGAAACCCCCCCCTAATTGGACCCCAAGCTATCGATCAAGCCTACTTAGAACTTGATCCGTTCACTCGTTATCGAGATCTCAACATCTCGGGTACTCGCAACTCGTCGCGTCGCGTAAAAGAGTCACGGTCGGTCTCGCTCCGCGTGTACTTGGCGCGAGACACTACCGTGTCTCTTGATATTATGACTTGTTACTCGAATGATAAATAAATCCATAGAAAAATTATCGCAACGGTCTTTACGTCCCAAGTATAAGATTTTGAGCCAAATTGCAATTTACTTCTTACGCAGTATTTGAATGTTGATGAGATGCTTATTTATTGTATATATCGGCAGATTACATATTTATACCGTATGGACGGCGTTGCGGTGCGATTATCGCTATTAAATGTAAACTCTGCGTATAGGTCACTTTATTTACGTTTTCAAATCCAAGTTCGTATAAACGAATTTAATTAATAATATCAAAATTAATTGATACGTGTGAATTTTCTCGAGTGATTTGTTAGGAATATAGTTGATAATAGTATGTGTGATGTTGGATAAAATCAAATAAAACCTTTGTGAAATTGATCGATTGATAATATCTAAATATTTTTTAGCCGGCGATTGGCTGATTATTAAAGTCTGTTAAATAATATAAATAAAATGAATATAAGACAAATATTATAAAAGAAATTCGTCAAGTCCATGCGAAAGAAAGGCAATTTTTTGAATGTAATTCTATATACTTTTTTATTTCTGTTATTATTTGTTTGGCAATTATATTTTTGTAAAATGTCACTTTTATATTCCAAGGAAGACGCGTGGCATTTGCAAGCGGTATCCTAATATATATATATATATATATATATATATATATATATTGTATCAAGAATATATAATAATTTAAATACGAATATACTAAAAAAATTGTCTATTTTTAATTTTTCTATATTCAACTTTGAAAATTTGATCCGCAGCGCGGATCAAATCCTCATATAACTTTACTCATACTGCTTATCAAGTAGTAAGGTCAAATCTATCATTCATTTCAAAAATAACATGGAGATACATATAGCCTTGGAAACTGTCCTTTGCAAATATAAATTCATTGCTCTTCAAAAATCTCCGAGAAAGAACATTTTGTGGAGAGCTAGCGACCATGCTTGTGACAAAGTTGACACATTTCAATCTCATATTTTTTCGCTTGCAATAATGATAAACGTGTTAACTTTTCCGTTCATAAATTTCTGTATAAAGATGAGCAAGTTTGGCGCTCTAGCAAATTACTAATAATACAGCATTACAATTATATTGAATTATTTGTCGTTATGCGTTAATGCAAAGTGTGTTATAATCATCAGAAAAAAAAGGTGTTTACAAGTAAAACATTCTGAATCTTAATTTATACTGAAATTGAGATGCGTGGTCAGCTTGGTCAGAAAATTTATACATTTTTCACCAAAAAGTCACTCAAAAACAATTTTATCATAAAGATGGAAATTGTGCGACTAACGTATTTGAGCATACCGCAAAGGAATAATTAAATTCAATACAAATACTATTCAAACTAGACTAACGTGCCAAAACATCATCTGCAAACGAATCTAGCATATTGGGAAATGGTTATATAATTGTATTTACGCGTTCGCGCGAGCGTAAAATAACAGTGCGACAATCTTTTAACAAATTACTAAAATTACAGAGTCCCAGCCTCGCTATGATGTAATAAGCCATCCTGTAAGCTATTTGATTCTGGGCATGAGTGCGTTAAGTAAAGGTCAAGTTTTAACGATGTTAAAATATATCAATTATGTTCTATGTACACAATATAATATAATTACGTTCTAGCGGCATCAAGATTTGAAGTAAAAACGTATGGAAAGAAACAGGGCTTTGAAATTGCTCACTCTGAAACAGTCTAAATTTACCGAAAATTCTGTACGACTGTACAGCAGCGACCTGTATAGCCAATTCATTTTAAGATTCATCTAACGAATATACATTTTTGCATAAAGATTTCTACAGGTTGAAGATGTACGTGCAAGGATTCAAATACAAGGAAATCCTAATGTTGTCTGTTAGAATATGTTTGTACAAGATGTGGAAAAAATGATTTCGCTATCGTTAATTGTTTTAAGCGCGCGTTTTTTATAAAATCTTGCACGGTATTTTACACTCAATCTACTTACGAGTACATATGTAGTACAAACGTATAAAATTTGTATTATAACGTTTTCGCTTTGCCAAAGTGCCGAAGTAAATCACTTGTATTGCCAGTATATATGGACGGTATGAGAATTAACGATAATTTTAATAACTTGATATCATTTTACGTTTTACTCGAGGATACCCTTGCTGCCATATATCTTTGTTAATCATTCTTCATAACACGTATACGTAAAAGCGAATGACACAAGACAAGAGTATATACTTTCAACATTAAATTTGTGCCCAGCCCAGTATCCAGACGATGACTAAAACTACGGAATTGTATCGCGATAAAAAAGATTACACTAACGATAATAATTATTATTATTACTAACGTCATCGTGAAAAAATCTTATTTCATAAAAGTTTGCGGCTTGGAGAACGTTTGGTCTCCTAAAAAGTACATACCGAAAATATATATTGCCATAATATTAAAACTTTTCAATATTGCAATTCTAAAAATCTATTTATCTAGGTCGGATGTCTTTCCGTGGTGTATCCGTTGACTTATATTTCGTTATTATTTTGCGCATACGCAAGTTTGGCAAAGTGGAAGGAACACCGGGGTAACAAACATCCTAAACGATTGGTTACATTTCCGTGAATTTATACGCGCGCAAAGGAAAAAAAAAAGAACAAAGAGATAGAGAGAATGTACGCGTTTGTGTATGTCTGTCATGTGAATAATAGTATAGCTAACAATTAATAATTACTGGTAAAATAATTCTTAAGTGCATGTCGCGATTACAACTAATTATAACGGATAGCAATTAAGTAACAAATGAGATTATGTGACTAGCAGACATCACGTAATTTTAGTTTTGTTCTTTCAAAAGGCTGGAAAGAGCTTCCTGCGCCTTCGTTTAAGCTCATCGTTGTCGGCGGTAGAATTGGAATCGGTCGAGAGCGTCTCATCGTCGACTGACATTACTGTAGGTAATTCTCTAAACAATTTCTTTGCGCCCGTTGTCGTTGTCGTTGTCGTTGTTGTCATCGTCGCCGCTGTCATTGTCGTCATTGCAGTCGTCAACGCTGTCGCAAGACGACAACTGTACCTATCCGAGATGTCGAGTGAATTTTCTGAATACGACGTTTTTGGAAACGACGAAGAAGTCTTGTCCTCGTTGACCAATATATTTGTGTCCTGGCTGTAAGAACGTACAATGCTGAACTTTTCTTTGTACGGCGCAGTTTTCCCGGAGACTCCAGCGGGCTCTTCTTGTCCATCGCCTAGTACAAAGTGGACAGGAGTCACGGCCGAACTCCGAATTGATGTTGGAGACCTCGCGCGGTGACAATACGAAACTTCGTTTCAGTGTCGCCAACGTCGAGAAACTAACTTCTGGTTTTATGTGTGAATACGCACACACACCATTGAACTGCTCACGCGGACGCACGGTAGAAAGACATATGCTAAGACTGCGGCGTTGCCGCGTCTGTGCGGCGTTGCCGTGTGCTCCCCGCTTTAGCAATACGGCCTGAAAAATGCTTTATGGCCGTCCGTAGCAGAAGGCAGTAACGTACCAAGGCCAACAAGCACCCGCTTTAGATAAATTTTGTTTTGCTGATGTATTTAGAAAATTTACAATAAACTAGAATGATTCATCAAAATGTTTTTATATCAGCGGTGCACACGTACTTTTGTTGTTAAAATTTTGCAGCAAATATTGAGATTCTGATGTATTAAAATACTTAACGCTGCTTTTTTACTCCATAACCACTTTCTTCGAGCTAACATGCTGTGCGTGTACTTGGCGCCTTTTTTTACCTTTTTTTAAAAAAAGTAATTTTGTGACTGAAGTAAAAAAAACTTCGACCACCGTTAATATTACATATTTACATATTTTAATAAATGTGCAAGTTGAAACTTGCACATTGCTTTCTCATAGTTATTAAGTGTGCATAAGCTGATGATTTCACATAATATTAGTAATTTGTGATATATTTTTAAAAATATATTTAACGTTTATATTTGTCGAAATGGAAGATTTTAAAAGTGAAATGGAAGAATGTAGAAAAAGTAATAATTAATTAATTATTATATAAATATATTAATTTAATTTTTTTGAAAAAAAAATAATATTCTTTAAATTATTTAGTTTTGGATGATGGAATGGACGATAAACTCCTTGAAACATTAATGAAATATAAAGAAACTGTAATTTGGATTAAAAAAAAAACAGCTCGATATCTCAATATTTGTGGAAGTTAGAGCAACCGCGGACATTTCTAAAAAAATTTAAATTTTTTTAAAAAAGAACTCCTTTACCGATCATCGCCAAATTCAATACCAACTTTCCTTGAATGATATTCTATTGATTAAAAAAAAAACAGCTCGATATTTCAATATTTGTGGAAGTTAGAGCAACGACGGACATTTCTAAAAAAATTTAAAATTTTTTTAAAAAAGAACCCCTTTACCGATCATCTCCAAATTCAATACCAACTTTCCTTGAATGATACTCTATCGATTAAAAAAAAAAAAAAAACAGCTCGATATCTCAATATTTGTAGAAGTTAGAGCAACCACGGACATTTCTAAAAAAATTTAAAATTTTTTTAAAAAAGAACCCCTTTACCGATTATCTCCAAATTCAATACCAACTTTTCTTGAATGATACTCTATCGATTAAAAAAAAAACAGCTCGATATCTCAATATTTGTGGAAGTTAGAGCAACCACGGACATTTAAAAAAAAATTTAACATTTTCTTAAAAAAGAACCCCTTTACCGATCATCTCCAAATTCAATACCAACTTTCCTTGAATGATACTCTATCGATTAAAAAAAAAACAGCTCGATATCTCAATATTTGTGGAAGTTAGAGCAACCACGGACATTAAAAAAAAAATTTAAAATTTTTTTAAAAAAGAACCCCTTTATTGATCATCACCAAATTCAATACCAACTTTCCTTAAATGATACTCTATCGATTAAAAAAAAAACAGCCCGATATCTCAATATTTGCGGAAGTTAGAGGACCACGGACATTTCAAAAAAAATTTAAAATTTTTTTAAAAAAGAACTCCTTTACCGATCATCGCCAAATTCAATACCAATTTTCCTTGAATGATACTCTATCGATTAAAAAAAAAAACAGCCCGATATCTCAATATTTGCGGAAGTTAGAGCAACCACGGACATCAAATCCGCACATACACACACACACACATACGGACATTTTTTTTAACGCGATATTTTGACCTTTTACAACAATATGAACATATTGGCATAAAAAACTTCAAAACCGATCTCTTCTTTGGTTTCTTCTACCCCTATTTCATATATAATTAATTTAAATTTGGATGACTAGATCCAACTTTATACGCAAACAAAAATCCGTAAACGATTTCACGAAAACAAAGCTTCCTCTATGAGGAAGCAAAAGCAGCGTTAAGTATAATGTCACGCATCTCAATTTCAGTATAAATTAAGATTCAGAATGTTTTACTTGTAAACACCTTTTTTTCTGATGATTATAACACACTTTGCATTAACGCATAACGACAAATAATTCAATATAATTGTAATGCTGTATTATTAGTAATTTGCTAGAGCACCAAACTTGCTCATCTTTATACAGAAATTTATGAACGGAAAAGTTAACACGTTTATCATTATTGCAAGCGAAAAAATATGAGATTGAAATGTGTCAACTTTGTTACAAGCATGGTCGCTAGCTCTCCACAAAATGTTCTTTCTCGGAGATTTTTGAAGAGCAATGAATTTATAATTGCAAAGGACAGTTTCCAAGGCTATATGTATCTCCATGTTATTTTTGAAATGAATGATAGATTTGACCTTACTACTTGATAAGCAGTATGAGTAAAGTTATATGAGGATTTGATCCGCGCTGCGGATCAAATTTTCAAAGTTGAATATAGAAAAATTAAAAATAGACAATTTTTTTAGTATATTCGTATTTAAATTATTATATATTCTTGATACAATATATATATATATATATATATATATATATATATATATATATTAGGATACCGCTTGCAAATGCCACGCGTCTTCCTTGGAATATAAAAGTGACATTTTACAAAAATATAATTGCCAAACAAATAATAACAGAAATAAAAAAGTATATAGAATTACATTTAAAAAATTGCCTTTCTTTCGCATGGACTTGACGAATTTCTCTTATAATATTTGTCTTATATTCATTTTATTTATATTATTTAACAGACTTTAATAATCAGCCAATCGCCGGCTAAAAAATATTTAGATATTATCAATCGATCAATTTCACAAAGGTTTTATTTGATTTTATCCAACATCACACATACTATTATCAACTATATTCCTAACAAATCACTCGAGAAAATTCACACGTATCAATTAATTTCGATATTATTAATTAAATTCGTTTATACGAACTTGGATTTGAAAACGTAAATAAAGTGACCTATACGCAGAGTTTACATTTAATAGCGATAATCGCACCGCAACGCCGTCCATACGGTATAAATATGTAATCTGCCGATATATACAATAAATAAGCATCTCATCAACATTCAAATACTGCGTAAGAAGTAAATTGCAATTTGGCTCAAAATCTTATACTTGGGACGTAAAGACCGTTGCGATAATTTTTCTATGGATTTATTTATCATTCGAGTAACAAGTCATAATATCATTATATACCTATACACATGTATGCGTGCATGCATACAAAGTTCGATGTACATACACAGCTATCGAATGATTACTGGCTATTGGGACTAGTAGCTAAAATTCTTTGACCCACGATCGGTGTAAATGGTACAGAGTTTAAAAACTCACAATCAGTCTTATAACATAAAAGTACAAATATATATAACATATTCATATACATATACGAACGGACGGACTACTTCGTTAGACGTTTGTGCAATTAACCGAAATGGATCAGTGTCGCGATTTGACAAATCCGATTACGTTTTGGCAAAGAACGTTTGACAAGAACGAATGCATTTATTATAAATAAAAATTCGCCCATTACTTCTTAATAATATTTATATTCGTTGGTATAAAGATATTGACATATCTCATTAAGATC
>NW_027509551.1:0-11160 GCF_048541705.1 Temnothorax americanus | reverse complement strand
ACCGTCTCTCACGAGGCGGCAACGCTTGTGGCGGGACTCCCCCCTTGGAACTCGTCGCTCGATCGCACGCCGAGGTCTATCGGCGTGTCCGGGCGATGCGAGAGGGGGGACGCCAGGTTACACCCAGGCAGAGGCGTGCAATCAGACTCCAGGAACAGAAGATCCTAGTGAACAGGTGGCAGGATTACCTATCCACCGCGGAATGGGGTAGGAGGACCGTCGACGCCATCCGACCCTGTCTGGCAGACTGGCGGGACAGTCGGGGATTCGGGATCTCATATCATTCGACGCAGGTGCTGACCGGGCACGGTTGCTTCGGGAGGTACCTGCGTCGAATTGGAAAGGAGGCCACCGCCGCATGCCAACATTGCGACGCGGCGGAGGACACGGCGCGGCACACCGTGGAGGAGTGTCCAGCGTGGGCCGAGCAGCGCCGTGTCCTAGTGGAAAATATAGGGGAGGATCTCTCCCTCCCGGCAATCGTAGCCGCGATAGTCGGGAGAAAGGAGAAATGGCGGGCCTTCCTGGCATTCTGCGGGCAGGTTATGGCCCGCAAAGAGGAAGCGGAGAGAATCCGTCGAGGAGAGCAGGAGCCCCCGGCGGTAGATTCGGATTCCGAATAAGTAGGTTAAAGTTTGAGGGGGACTTATCCCCCCCCCCTCAAAAGTGGTACAAAAGTACCACCACCGTTGCCCATAAACAACGAGAGACGTCCATCCCTGGTCCCGACGTCTTCCTCCGTAGAGGGAATGGGGTCGGTTACAGGGGGGAAAAATTGTACAACACCGAGATGGGGGCCGTGGGTGGGGGACGGGTCGGTGGTCCTAGGACCCCGACTCGCCCGCCCACTCGCGGTCGTGGATGTGAGTCAAGGTGGTGCGGGGCGCGAGGGGCTCGGGGGGGGGGGACCCCATGGGGCCCTCCTCACAAGCGCTCCTCGCGCTCCGTGGGGGGGAGGGTCAGACAAACGTCTGGCCCTTCCCGGAGAAGCGGTCCAGGGTTGAGGGGGGGTCGACTCTCTCCCCCCACAGAGGGACTCGACCCACCGCTCTCTTCCCTGGGCTGTGCGGGGACCGGGGTTCGAGCGGGGATTCTCGTGCCCCGGTTCCGCCCCCGCACAATATCCTAGAGGGCGCGGCGATGGGGATTGTGGTACCCGTCGCCGCATTAGGTAGGGACACACAGTCCCGGGAGGGGCGGCGGGAGGTCGGGGTATTTGCCCGCTCTTGCCGTCCCTCCCGGGAGGGATAGGAACCCCCCTCTCACTTGGGGAGGGGGTTGGTGCGGGGGGTCGCTGGAAGTGTCGTAAAGGTTCCCGGTGACCTCCCAGTAGAAGCACAGTAGATAGGCCACACGTTAGGTTTTTAGCCGGTAGGAGTCCGGCATAACCCTCGTTCCCTCCCCGGGAGCGAGGGTACTCATGACGAGTTTTCCTAACGTTAAAAAAAAAAAAAAAAAAAAGTCTGCAGGAGACCAAACTGGGAGTAGTCTCGGCTACAAAGATCCGATCAGTGATCTAGACTGGTACCACGGAAACCGGTGGCCCAGAGAGTTTGCTCCCGCCGGTCGAGGGTAGGACCATCGTGGTGGCAGTGGTTTACAGCCAAATGCTGGCTAGGATACCCGAGTTCCGAACTTGGGTGTCCGACGGGTGAGCTGCGTCCCAACAGCTCGGGTGCCAGCCTGCACAGCTGGTAGAGTGTGGATAGTCGCTCGCCCAGACCGGTGGGTTGCTGCAAAATCCTGTAATCCTGCAGTGTACTATTAGTACCTGACTTCGGTCGGTACGCGCTGATTGGGCGTATCCCAATCCCGCGCCCATGATTGTACATTTTTTTCAATATTTACAAGTGCCCGCTGCTTTTCCTCATTTTCTTTTAATTCTTGATCAAAATTAAGAAAATCGTCGACAGATTCGAATGGTACTGTTCCCAGTGGTTTTCTCTATTGAAAATTTTTTTCTACTGAATTCTTTCTACGTAATAGTTTATTGCCCTACATATCTTTTAATTCGCGAATTTTGGTAAAATTATACTGGTGACTTCTTTTGCAATTATCAATTTTATTGTAAATTACTTTCTTCAAACGCGTTAATTGTTCATTAAGAAATATTACCAACATTCCTAAAATATAAAAAATAGTCGACAGTTATCTACAACTTTGATGACTATTGTTAGAATAAGGTTTTATTTAATATGGTACACCGTTTCGAGAACGTACATAACTTATGGAACGCGCGACTTGAACGTGTTAACGTGTTAACGTTACGACGACTATATAAAACTGAAAACAAAACTATACTAGACGCGCGCGCTGCAACAGGCAACAGCCAAGCGGAGACAGAGAGATAGCATGTGTTGCCAACCTAGACATTACAAAACTTCTAGTCATTCTACAGGCAGGGCGGACAACTTACAATTTAAAGCGTTTTTTCCGTTCTATCTCAACACTTCCCCTAAAAACTTTAAATTAAAAAAAAATAATCGCAACAACTAAACATTAGCTCGTATAAACCTAATATATAAGAACTCTGTACTTAGTGTCCAGTATCCACAATGCCTAACATTTCACGTAGACGCTCATATTGCACACGCGGAATCGGCTTGGTTAAAATGTCAGCTACCTGATTGCTACCAGACACATGTTCAATATTTAGTTGTTTCTTTTGATAACATTCGCGTACAAAGTGAAAACGCACTTCTATATGTTTAGAACGCCTGTGAAAAATAGGATTCTTTGCAAGCTTTATAGCACTAACATTATTAATTAAAAGTTCAGGCTCATTTTTCAAGGGCGAAGTGTCATTAAATAACCGTGTTAACCATACAGTTTCCTTTGCTGCTTCAATTGAAGCAATATATTCCGATTCCTTGGTTGTAATGAGTACACAGTCTAGTCGTCTACTCGCCCAAACAATTGCTCCTCCACTGTATTTGAGAACGATTCCGCTGACCGATCTTCGAGTTGTTGTGTCACTAGCGAAGTCTGCATCACTATATGCCTCAAGCTCACCAGTCTTCCCGGCGACGTCGTAACGGATTCCTAGACCAACTGTACCTTTGATGTATTTAAAGATTCGTTTGGTCATCTCCCAATGCTTCAGTCTCGGGTTTTCCATATACTGTGATACATTATTCACAGCGTATGCAATATCAGGTCGGGTTGCGACAGCCAGATACAGTAGACATCCTACGGCTTCTCTATATGGAACATCAGTTAACTCATCACCAGCTTCCTCTGTCAGCTGACACTTTTCTATTGGTATGGAAACAGGGTTTGCATCTTCCATGTTGAACCTTCTAATTATCGATGCTGCATACGCCTTTTGGTTGATAAAAATAGAGCCATTTTCCTGACGACTGATCATCATGTTCAGAAATGAACCAAGGGGTTCTATAGTTATCTTAAATATGCCTTCCAGATTGCTTAGAAGTTCACTGATGATAGTTTTACTTGTTGCAGCCACCAGTCCGTCATCAACATATAAGACAAGAATTATCTTCTCATTACCAGATTGTTTGTAGAACATACATGGATCAGCTGAACTTTGCTTAAATCCAAATTTGGTCATGGCTTCCTTGAATCGATCGTTCCAACGTCTGGGTGACTGTTTCAAACCGTACAAGCTTTTAAGAAGCTTGCAGACACGATCAGTACCGTCTTCATAACCTTCGGGCTGATCCATATAGATGTCTTCCTCAATCTCACCATTCAAGAATGCAGTCTTTACGTCGAATTGTGCTAGATCCAAGTTTTCATTAGCCGCAATACTTAGCACTGTTCGAATCGTATCAAACCGGGCAACAGGACTAAACGTTTCGTTATAGTCGATTCCTTCCCGTTGACTAAAGCCTCTAACAACGAGCCTAGCCTTATAGCGACTAATTTTTCCTTCAGCGTTGTGCTTGACACGGTAAATCCATCGATTTGAAATCGTTTTACGACCAGCCGGCAATTCAACCAATGACCAAGTTGAATTTTCTTCCAACGAAGCCATTTCCTCTTCCATGGCCTTCTTCCAGTGTTGCTTATCTGAGGAGTTAAGAGCTTGCACAAAGTTTTCAGGTTCATCTATTTCAGCGAGCATTGACTCAACCAGTCGACGAGGTGGTTTCAACGTAGCTCTATCACGTAGCTCACGCTGAATCAGCTTCGGAGTTTCCACTGGTTTATCCTTTTCATGAAGGTCTTCAGATGATGTATCTTCAGTTGAAGAGTTCGATGATGCGCCTTTTTCATCTTTTATCTCTTCACTTGTAGAATTTTGTTGATCTGAGATCCAAGCAAGTGTCTTTCCTGGATGTTCCGGTTCAAATACAACATCCCTACTGCGAATAATTTGATTGATGGACTTCAACCAAATTCTATAACCTTCAATATTATCCGAATAGCCAACTAAAATGCCAGGCTGAGATTTTGAGTCCCACTTCTTACGTCGTTCCTTCGGCACATGAATATAACATGACGTCCCAAAAACACAAAGATTTTTCAAGTGTATACTCTTTCCTGTAAACAGTACATATGGGGTGTTGTCCTGAACACGACTCGATCCGGTTCGATTGAAAATGTACACGGCTACGTTGACAGCTTCCGCCCATAAGAACTTCGGCAAATCCTTGGATAATAGCATCGTACGAGCGAGTTCAACCACAGTTCGATTGGTACGCTCAGCACACCCATTTTGTTCTGGGGTATAAGGGTTTGAGATTGCTTGTGTGACGCCACTCGATTTTAACAGCTTCCGGACTGCTTCATTGTCAAATTCCAAGCCTCCGTCGCATTGAAAGGTTTTCACTGATCTTCCGCATTGATTCCTCACGACTTGCAACATTTCATTGATCTTTTCAACAGTTTCAGACTTCTTTTTCAGGAAGTAAACGATGCGTAGCCTTGAATAGTCACACGTAAAACACACAAAGTATCTTGACCCACCAAGTGACGCTGTTTCCATGGGACCACATAGATCGGCATGAATAACTTCACCAGGTAATTCAGCACGCTGTTGACGTAGTTGAAAACTGTTTCGATGTTGCTTCCCCTCAATGCAGGAACCACAAAACTGATTATCGTCGTAAAAGTCAATCTGATTTTTCACGAGAAACTTCTTTACATGATTTTTATTCTGATGACCGAGGCGTTCGTGCCATATGTGTAGAGAGTCTTTTGATGTCAAGTTAACCTCTTTTATGCATGCCTTTTCAGGCAGTCTCACACGAATTACCATCTTGAACAACTGGCTGACACGCACTCCTCGAGCTTTAATAATACCGTCTTTTACGAACTCACAACCGTCCTTCGAAGAATTGAACTTCATGCCCTTGTCCAAAACTGAGATTACCGAAAATAGATTTCGACGAGCAGCTGGCACAAACAACACATTTTCCATTTGTCCTGGCAATCACTTTCCGTCAACTAGAGTTTCAATCTTGATTGTTCCTTTTCCTAGGGCATCCATTGTAGTTTTATTTCCAATGTAGATCTTCGCTGGTGTATTAAAATAGTCAAACGATGCAAACAAGTCACTTCTGTTTGTCACGTGATCCGTTGCACCGGAATCCACTATCCACGAATCATTGTCGAGCTCAGCTGTCAAGGTTTCGCAAACAAAAGCTTCTTCTTTAGAATCACTATCTTGCGTTTTCTTTTGTTTCCTAGGGCAGTTCTGACGAAAGTGCCCCTTCTCTTCGCAATTGTAGCACTTATAATTCTGCTTGCTTTTCTCTTTATCATTAGGCTTTGACTCACTTGATTGTTGTGACTGTCCTTTCTTAGCGTTACCACTATTATTTCCGCGATTGTGTCTTTTAGATTTGCTTGCCACCAGTGCAGCCATTTGTTCCTGCTTTCCGACTCGAATCTTCCGGCGTGCGTCGTCAGAGGTTAATACTTCGAGTAAATTACCGAACGTTTGCTGATTCTCTGCTCTTGCCCACCATGCCTGACGAAGACTCTCATATTCCTCTGGCAATGTATCCAGCAACTTAACCGTTAGCGATAATTCATCCGGCTTTACATTTAATTGCTGCATGCGTAGAATTAGTCCCTCGAATTTGGCAATGTGAGTCACCATGTCATTCGACGGATCCATATTGAAATTGAAAAATTCCGATTGAACAGTATGCGAGGCTTGTTTCGTCTGTTGTTCATAAATTGTGTGTAACTTCAGCCACATATCCCGCGCAGTCACACATGAAACCAGAAGCGCCATTACTTTCGTATCCAGCGTCTTGACTATAATTTGACTCGCGGCACGATCGGCTTTGTCCCACGTTTTGAGACCTTCTCGATACTGATCCTGTTGCTGAGTTGTCGCGTCCGCCGACAGCAGATTCGGTTTTAGAATTTCACCGATGCATACTTCGTATGCATTTTCCGTTCCACGTAGTAAATTCCGCACAGCGAACTTCCAGACGTTCCAATTATCCGCACCACGCAGCTTCTCGATTCCTTGATATTCCATCTTCCGGTCGTTTCCTCACAGGACACAGAGACAATGTCAATGCGTTCTTCCCGCGTTCACGCCCGTACACGAGATCCGCGCTCACGAGACAACGCCCACGGTAGACCACGTTTTTGGCAACTACGTACTCGGTAACCACGTTCACGGCGAACCACGCTCACGGCGAACCACGCTCACGGCGAACCACGCTCTGCTACCATGTTAGAATAAGGTTTTATTTAATATGGTACACCGTTTCGAGAACGTACATAACTTATGGAACGCGCGACTTGAACGTGTTAACGTGTTAACGTTACGACGACTATATAAAACTGAAAACAAAACTATACTAGACGCGCGCGCTGCAACAGGCAACAGCCAAGCGGAGACAGAGAGAGATAGCATGTGTTGCCAACCTAGACATTACAAAACTTCTAGTCATTCTACAGGCAGGGCGGACAACTTACAATTTAAAGCGTTTTTCCGTTCTATCTCAACAACTATAAACTAAGTAAAAAATTTGTTTCTCGGCTCTTTCTAGTATTAAAATATTTTATGGACCATGCCTTGTCAGAATATACGACTTGCAATTTTGTTGCTTGCCCCTAAGTGTAATAAACAAATTATTTATCTTCGCGTCGACAGTTATCTACGACTTTGATGATTATAAACTAAGTAAAAGAATTTGTTGCTCGGCTTTCTTTAGTAGTAAAATATTCTATGGACCGTGTTCTGTCTGAATATGCAACCTGTGAATTTGTTACTCGCTCCTAACTGCAAATAAACAAATCATTTATTCGCATCGACCGTTATCTACGACTTTGAATACTATAAACTAAGTAAAAGAATTTGTGGCTCGGCTCTTCTTGGTATTAAAATATTCTATGGACCGTGCTCTATTAGAATATGCAACCTGTGATTTTGTTGCTCGCCCTTAACTGCAAATAAACAAATTATTTATCTCCGCGACGACCGTTACCTACGACTTTGATGACTATAAACTAAGTAACTGAATTTGTTGCTCGGCTCTTTTTGCTATTAAAATATTCTATGGACCGCGCCCTGTCTGAATATGCAACCTGTGAATTTGTTACTCGCTCCTAACTGCAAATAAACAAATCATTTATTCGCATCGACCGTTATCTACACGACTTTGAATACTATAAACTAAGTAAAAAAATTTGTGGCTCGGCTCTTCTTAGTATTAAAATATTCTATGGACCGTGCCCTGTCAGAATATGCATCTTGACAATTTGTTACCCCTTCCTAACTGCAAATAAACAAATTATTTATTTCCTCGTCAACCGTTATCTACGACTTTGATGACTATAAACTAAGTAAAAAGATTTGTTGCTCGGCTCTCTTCTTATATAAATATAAATAATTTATTTATTTATTAGTAGTATTTCATAATATTTTTAGCGGATGGCTCTGATGGAATTTTGCTAAAGGTACCATGAAATTGATGAAAAGTGAGAGAAATGTTATTGAAAAATTACTGAATATATTTTATAATGTATAATAAATAATTTCCCCTATGAAACGTAATGTAATAATGTTTGTTCCGGATTTGCCGTTACTCCGGAATTTAAGTTAGGTTTAGATATTTTCGCACGAATAAATATAAAGCGTTTACGTCGATCACGCATACACGCGTCCCGGACAATGCGGGATCATGCGCGGGCCATGCTTCCGCCTACCGGCGTCGCTTCCAAATTCGACATTTCGCGTGCTATGCGACGATCCTGCGAGTTCAGTTCAAGCTCGACGGACCTCTGATAGAGACCTATAATATCCGAACCGATAGGCAACAAGGATATTTCTCGCGCAATAACGTGTATATATACGTGCTGACGAATAATTACGGGCGTGATTCACGATCGTGGATTGACTATTGGGATCGAGCTGCGCACGAGTGGAATAGCTCTTTTTGAAGGTCTCAACGCTTGTTCTCAGCGACGCATCGAGCGTACGTCTACGCTACAGCGCGCTCCCCAGGTAGGAATAAATAAATGGCCCAATCTCGAGTCATATTATTGTTATTTTAGATATATTATATTATAGGCAATCTCGTTGCTTTCTGCTGCTTTCCCTATCGCCAGCTCTTGATAGAGGAGTACTTACTGCGGACAAGATTTGGACTTTTTCCTCACTCTCCACATATTTTTCTTGTATATAATCTGAAAAAGTTACATATTATTGCATTAATTATTGTATAAATAATATATTTTAAATGTACTTACTAGATAAACGTGTATAAGTCGTGGTTTTACTGAAATTGAGTTTTGACACTCCTTTCACTATCCGACCTGCACCACTAAATTGCAGCTGAACGTTTTTTTTAATAATTTCCGATAAAATTGCTGCAATATCCGCTTTATATCCGCGACATCCCATAGTAGTAATTTTGAAAAATATGTCCTAAAATTAATTACACATTAATAGAATATTTATCTCAATAAAAATTCCAATAATTGTACACTTTTTCAATATTTACAAGTGCCCGCTGCTTTTCCTCATTTATTTTTAATTCTCGATCAAAACTTTGAAACTCATCGACAGATTTGAATGGTACTGTTCCCAGTAGTTTTCTCCATTGAAAATTTTCTTCTACTGAATTCCCTCTACGTAATAGTGTATTGCCATATATATCTTTTAATTCGCGAATTTTGTTGTTGAAATCATAGTGGAGACTTCTTTTGCAATTAGAAATTTTTTTGTAAATTGCTTTCTTCAAACACGTTAACTGTTCTTCAAAAAATCTTGCCAATATTTCTAAAAAATAAAAAATAGTCGACAGTTATCTACAACTTTGATGACTATAAACTAAGTAAAAAATTTGTTTCTCGGCTCTTTCTAGTATTAAAATATTTTATGGACCATGCCTTGTCAGAATATGCAACTTGCAATTTTGTTGCTTGTCCCTAAGTGTAATAAACAAATTATTTATCTTCGCGTCGACAGTTATTTCCGATTTTAATGACTATAAACTAAGTAAAAAAATTTGTTGCTCGGCTTTTTCTAGTAGTAAAATATTCTATGAACCGTGTCCTATAAAAATATGCAACTTGCCATTTTCTTCCTCGCCCTTAACTGCAAATAAACAAATTATTTATCTCCGCGACGACCGTTACCTACGACTTTGATGACTATAAACTATAAGTAACTGAATTTGTTGCTCGGCCCTTTTTGCTATTAAAATATTCTATGGTCCGTGCCTTATCAGAATATGCAACCTGTGACTTTGTTGCTCGCCCTTAACTGCAAATAAACAAATTATTTATCTCCGCGACGACCGTTACCTACACGTCTTTGAATACTATAAACTAAGTAAAAGAATTTGTGGCTCGGATCTTCTTGGTATTAAAATATTCTATGGACCGTGCCCTGTCAGAATATGAAACTTGACAATTTGTTACTCGCTCCTAACTGCAAATAAAAAAATTATTTATTTTTTCGTCGACCGTTATCTACGACTTTGATGACTATAAACTAAGTAATAGAATTTGTTGCTCGGCTCTTTTTGGTATTAAAATATTCTATGGACCGTGCCCTGTCAGAATATGCATCTTGACAATTTGTTACCCCTTGATGACTATAAACTAAGTAAAAAGATTTGTTGCTCGGCTCTCTTCTTATATAAATATAAATAATTTATTTATTTATTAGTAGTATTTCATAATATTTTTAGCGGATGGCTCTGATGGAATTTTGCTAAAGGTACCATGAAATTGATGAAAAGTGAGAGAAATGTTATTGAAAAATTACTGAATATATTTTATAATGTATAATAAATAATTTCCCCTATGAAACGTAATGTAATAATGTTTGTTCCGGATTTGCCGTTACTCCGGAATTTAAGTTAGGTTTAGATATTTTCGCACGAATAAATATAAAGCGTTTACGTCGATCACGCATACACGCGTCCCGGACAATGCGGGATCATGCGCGGGCCATGCTTCCGCCTACCGGCGTCGCTTCCAAATTCGACATTTCGCGTGCTATGCGACGATCCTGCGAGTTCAGTTCAAGCTCGACGGACCTCTGATAGAGACCTATCTGAACCGATAGGCAACGAGGATATTTTTCGCGCAAAAACGTGTATACGTGCTGACGAATAATTACGGGCGTGATTCACGGTTGTGGATCGAATGTTGGGAGCGAGCTGCGCACGAGTGGAATAGCTCTTTTTGAAGGTCTCAACGCTTGTTCTCAGCGACGCATCGAGCGTCTACGCTACAGCGCGCTCCCCAGGTAGGAATAAACAAATGGCCCAATCTCGAGACATATTATTGTTATTTTAGATTATATTATATTATTGGCAACCTCTCGTTGCTTTCTGCCGCCTTCCCTATCGCCAGCTCTTGATAGAAGAGTACTTACTGCGGAAAAGATTTGAACTTTTTCCTCACTATCCACATATTTTTCATGTACATAATCTGAAAAAATTACATATTATTACATTAACTATCGTATAAATATATTTTGAATGTATTTACTATATAAACGTGTATACAAGTCGTGGTTTTACTGAAATTTAGTTTTGAGAATCCTTCGACTATCCGATCTGCATCACTAAATTAAATTCGCGACATTTATTTGTCCCTATCTACTATCTAGCGAAACCACTGCCAAGGGAACGGGCTTGGACAAATTAGCGGGGAAAGAAGACCCTGTTGAGCTTAACTCTAGTCTGGCACTGTAAGGCCCAGTTCAACAGT
>NW_027509550.1:0-11218 GCF_048541705.1 Temnothorax americanus | reverse complement strand
AGGGACTACTAGGGACTACTAGGGACTACTAGGGACTACTAGGGACTACTAGGGACTACTAGGGACTACTAGGGACTACTAGGGACTACTAGGGACTACTAGGGACTACTAGTGACTACTAGGGACTACTAGGGACTACTAGTGACTACTAGGGACTACTAGTGACTACTAGGGACTACTAGTGACTACTAGTGACTACTAGGGACTACTAGGGACTACTAGTGACTACTAGTGACTACTAGGGACTACTAGTGACTACTAGTGACTACTAGGGACTACTAGGGACTACTAGTGACTACTAGTGACTACTAGGGACTACTAGGGACTACTAGTGACTACTAGTGACTACTAGGGACTACTAGGGACTACTAGTGACTACTAGTGACTACTAGGGACTACTAGTGACTACTAGGGACTACTAGGGACTACTAGGGACTACTAGTGACTACTAGTGACTACTAGGGACTACTAGGGACTACTAGTGACTACTAGTGACTACTAGGGACTACTAGGGACTACTAGTGACTACTAGTGACTACTAGGGACTACTAGTGACTACTAGTGACTACTAGGGACTACTAGGGACTACTAGTGACTACTAGTGACTACTAGGGACTACTAGGGACTACTAGTGACTACTAGTGACTACTAGGGACTACTAGTGACTACTAGGGACTACTAGTGACTACTAGGGACTACTAGTGACTACTAGTGACTACTAGGGACTACTAGGGACTACTAGGGACTACTAGTGACTACTAGGGACTACTAGGGACTACTAGTGACTACTAGGGACTACTAGGGACTACTAGTGACTACTAGTGACTACTAGGGACTACTAGGGACTACTAGGGACTACTAGTGACTACTAGGGACTACTAGGGACTACTAGTGACTACTAGTGACTACTAGGGACTACTAGGGACTACTAGTGACTACTAGTGACTACTAGGGACTACTAGGGACTACTAGTGACTACTAGGGACTACTAGGGACTACTAGTGACTACTAGTGACTACTAGGGACTACTAGGGACTACTAGTGACTACTAGTGACTACTAGGGACTACTAGGGACTACTAGTGACTACTAGTGACTACTAGGGACTACTAGTGACTACTAGTGACTACTAGGGACTACTAGTGACTACTAGGGACTACTAGGGACTACTAGTGACTACTAGTGACTACTAGGGACTACTAGGGACTACTAGTGACTACTAGTGACTACTAGGGACTACTAGTGACTACTAGTGACTACTAGTGACTACTAGGGACTACTAGTGACTACTAGTGACTACTAGGGACTACTAGTGACTACTAGGGACTACTAGTGACTACTAGGGACTACTAGGGACTACTAGTGACTACTAGTGACTACTAGGGACTACTAGTGACTACTAGTGACTACTAGGGACTACTAGTGACTACTAGTGACTACTAGGGACTACTAGTGACTACTAGTGACTACTAGGGACTACTAGTGACTACTAGGGACTACTAGGGACTACTAGTGACTACTAGGGACTACTAGTGACTACTAGTGACTACTAGGGACTACTAGGGACTACTAGTGACTACTAGGGACTACTAGTGACTACTAGGGACTACTAGTGACTACTAGGGACTACTAGTGACTACTAGTGACTACTAGGGACTACTAGTGACTACTAGGGACTACTAGGGACTACTAGTGACTACTAGGGACTACTAGGGACTACTAGTGACTACTAGGGACTACTAGGGACTACTAGTGACTACTAGGGACTACTAGGGACTACTAGTGACTACTAGTGACTACTAGGGACTACTAGTGACTACTAGGGACTACTAGTGACTACTAGGGACTACTAGTGACTACTAGTGACTACTAGGGACTACTAGGGACTACTAGTGACTACTAGTGACTACTAGGGACTACTAGGGACTACTAGTGACTACTAGTGACTACTAGGGACTACTAGTGACTACTAGTGACTACTAGTGACTACTAGGGACTACTAGTGACTACTAGTGACTACTAGGGACTACTAGGGACTACTAGTGACTACTAGTGACTACTAGGGACTACTAGTGACTACTAGGGACTACTAGTGACTACTAGTGACTACTAGGGACTACTAGTGACTACTAGTGACTACTAGGGACTACTAGTGACTACTAGTGACTACTAGGGACTACTAGTGACTACTAGTGACTACTAGGGACTACTAGTGACTACTAGTGACTACTAGGGACTACTAGGGACTACTAGTGACTACTAGGGACTACTAGTGACTACTAGGGACTACTAGGGACTACTAGTGACTACTAGGGACTACTAGTGACTACTAGTGACTACTAGGGACTACTAGGGACTACTAGTGACTACTAGGGACTACTAGGGACTACTAGGGACTACTAGGGACTACTAGTGACTACTAGGGACTACTAGGGACTACTAGTGACTACTAGTGACTACTAGGGACTACTAGTGACTACTAGGGACTACTAGTGACTACTAGGGACTACTAGGGACTACTAGTGACTACTAGGGACTACTAGGGACTACTAGTGACTACTAGTGACTACTAGGGACTACTAGTGACTACTAGTGACTACTAGGGACTACTAGGGACTACTAGTGACTACTAGGGACTACTAGTGACTACTAGGGACTACTAGGGACTACTAGTGACTACTAGGGACTACTAGTGACTACTAGTGACTACTAGGGACTACTAGTGACTACTAGTGACTACTAGGGACTACTAGTGACTACTAGTGACTACTAGGGACTACTAGTGACTACTAGGGACTACTAGGGACTACTAGTGACTACTAGGGACTACTAGTGACTACTAGTGACTACTAGGGACTACTAGTGACTACTAGGGACTACTAGGGACTACTAGTGACTACTAGTGACTACTAGGGACTACTAGTGACTACTAGGGACTACTAGTGACTACTAGGGACTACTAGGGACTACTAGTGACTACTAGTGACTACTAGGGACTACTAGTGACTACTAGTGACTACTAGGGACTACTAGTGACTACTAGTGACTACTAGTGACTACTAGGGACTACTAGGGACTACTAGGGACTACTAGTGACTACTAGGGACTACTAGTGACTACTAGTGACTACTAGGGACTACTAGGGACTACTAGTGACTACTAGGGACTACTAGGGACTACTAGTGACTACTAGGGACTACTAGGGACTACTAGTGACTACTAGGGACTACTAGTGACTACTAGTGACTACTAGGGACTACTAGTGACTACTAGTGACTACTAGGGACTACTAGGGACTACTAGTGACTACTAGTGACTACTAGGGACTACTAGGGACTACTAGTGACTACTAGTGACTACTAGGGACTACTAGTGACTACTAGTGACTACTAGGGACTACTAGGGACTACTAGTGACTACTAGGGACTACTAGGGACTACTAGTGACTACTAGTGACTACTAGTGACTACTAGGGACTACTAGGGACTACTAGTGACTACTAGTGACTACTAGGGACTACTAGTGACTACTAGTGACTACTAGGGACTACTAGGGACTACTAGTGACTACTAGTGACTACTAGTGACTACTAGTGACTACTAGTGACTACTAGGGACTACTAGTGACTACTAGGGACTACTAGTGACTACTAGTGACTACTAGGGACTACTAGGGACTACTAGTGACTACTAGTGACTACTAGGGACTACTAGGGACTACTAGTGACTACTAGTGACTACTAGGGACTACTAGGGACTACTAGTGACTACTAGTGACTACTAGGGACTACTAGTGACTACTAGTGACTACTAGGGACTACTAGGGACTACTAGTGACTACTAGTGACTACTAGGGACTACTAGGGACTACTAGTGACTACTAGTGACTACTAGGGACTACTAGTGACTACTAGTGACTACTAGGGACTACTAGGGACTACTAGTGACTACTAGGGACTACTAGGGACTACTAGTGACTACTAGGGACTACTAGTGACTACTAGGGACTACTAGGGACTACTAGTGACTACTAGGGACTACTAGGGACTACTAGTGACTACTAGTGACTACTAGGGACTACTAGGGACTACTAGTGACTACTAGTGACTACTAGGGACTACTAGGGACTACTAGGGACTACTAGTGACTACTAGGGACTACTAGTGACTACTAGTGACTACTAGGGACTACTAGGGACTACTAGTGACTACTAGTGACTACTAGGGACTACTAGTGACTACTAGTGACTACTAGTGACTACTAGTGACTACTAGTGACTACTAGGGACTACTAGGGACTACTAGTGACTACTAGGGACTACTAGGGACTACTAGTGACTACTAGTGACTACTAGTGACTACTAGGGACTACTAGGGACTACTAGTGACTACTAGGGACTACTAGGGACTACTAGTGACTACTAGTGACTACTAGGGACTACTAGGGACTACTAGTGACTACTAGGGACTACTAGGGACTACTAGTGACTACTAGGGACTACTAGGGACTACTAGTGACTACTAGGGACTACTAGTGACTACTAGGGACTACTAGGGACTACTAGTGACTACTAGGGACTACTAGGGACTACTAGTGACTACTAGTGACTACTAGGGACTACTAGGGACTACTAGTGACTACTAGTGACTACTAGGGACTACTAGGGACTACTAGGGACTACTAGTGACTACTAGGGACTACTAGGGACTACTAGTGACTACTAGGGACTACTAGGGACTACTAGTGACTACTAGGGACTACTAGGGACTACTAGTGACTACTAGGGACTACTAGTGACTACTAGGGACTACTAGGGACTACTAGTGACTACTAGGGACTACTAGTGACTACTAGTGACTACTAGTGACTACTAGTGACTACTAGTGACTACTAGGGACTACTAGGGACTACTAGTGACTACTAGGGACTACTAGTGACTACTAGTGACTACTAGGGACTACTAGTGACTACTAGTGACTACTAGGGACTACTAGTGACTACTAGTGACTACTAGTGACTACTAGGGACTACTAGTGACTACTAGTGACTACTAGGGACTACTAGTGACTACTAGTGACTACTAGGGACTACTAGGGACTACTAGTGACTACTAGTGACTACTAGGGACTACTAGTGACTACTAGTGACTACTAGGGACTACTAGGGACTACTAGTGACTACTAGGGACTACTAGTGACTACTAGTGACTACTAGTGACTACTAGTGACTACTAGTGACTACTAGGGACTACTAGTGACTACTAGGGACTACTAGTGACTACTAGTGACTACTAGGGACTACTAGGGACTACTAGTGACTACTAGGGACTACTAGTGACTACTAGGGACTACTAGGGACTACTAGTGACTACTAGGGACTACTAGTGACTACTAGTGACTACTAGGGACTACTAGTGACTACTAGTGACTACTAGTGACTACTAGGGACTACTAGTGACTACTAGTGACTACTAGGGACTACTAGGGACTACTAGGGACTACTAGTGACTACTAGTGACTACTAGGGACTACTAGTGACTACTAGTGACTACTAGGGACTACTAGTGACTACTAGTGACTACTAGTGACTACTAGGGACTACTAGTGACTACTAGTGACTACTAGTGACTACTAGGGACTACTAGTGACTACTAGTGACTACTAGGGACTACTAGGGACTACTAGTGACTACTAGTGACTACTAGGGACTACTAGTGACTACTAGTGACTACTAGGGACTACTAGTGACTACTAGGGACTACTAGTGACTACTAGTGACTACTAGGGACTACTAGGGACTACTAGTGACTACTAGTGACTACTAGGGACTACTAGTGACTACTAGTGACTACTAGTGACTACTAGGGACTACTAGTGACTACTAGTGACTACTAGGGACTACTAGGGACTACTAGGGACTACTAGTGACTACTAGGGACTACTAGGGACTACTAGTGACTACTAGGGACTACTAGTGACTACTAGGGACTACTAGGGACTACTAGTGACTACTAGTGACTACTAGGGACTACTAGTGACTACTAGTGACTACTAGGGACTACTAGGGACTACTAGTGACTACTAGTGACTACTAGGGACTACTAGGGACTACTAGTGACTACTAGTGACTACTAGGGACTACTAGGGACTACTAGTGACTACTAGGGACTACTAGGGACTACTAGTGACTACTAGGGACTACTAGTGACTACTAGGGACTACTAGGGACTACTAGTGACTACTAGGGACTACTAGGGACTACTAGTGACTACTAGGGACTACTAGGGACTACTAGTGACTACTAGTGACTACTAGGGACTACTAGTGACTACTAGGGACTACTAGTGACTACTAGTGACTACTAGTGACTACTAGTGACTACTAGTGACTACTAGGGACTACTAGTGACTACTAGTGACTACTAGGGACTACTAGGGACTACTAGTGACTACTAGTGACTACTAGTGACTACTAGTGACTACTAGTGACTACTAGTGACTACTAGGGACTACTAGTGACTACTAGGGACTACTAGTGACTACTAGTGACTACTAGTGACTACTAGTGACTACTAGTGACTACTAGGGACTACTAGTGACTACTAGTGACTACTAGGGACTACTAGTGACTACTAGGGACTACTAGTGACTACTAGGGACTACTAGTGACTACTAGTGACTACTAGTGACTACTAGGGACTACTAGTGACTACTAGTGACTACTAGGGACTACTAGTGACTACTAGTGACTACTAGTGACTACTAGGGACTACTAGGGACTACTAGTGACTACTAGTGACTACTAGGGACTACTAGTGACTACTAGTGACTACTAGGGACTACTAGGGACTACTAGTGACTACTAGTGACTACTAGGGACTACTAGTGACTACTAGGGACTACTAGTGACTACTAGTGACTACTAGGGACTACTAGTGACTACTAGTGACTACTAGGGACTACTAGTGACTACTAGTGACTACTAGGGACTACTAGTGACTACTAGTGACTACTAGTGACTACTAGGGACTACTAGTGACTACTAGTGACTACTAGTGACTACTAGGGACTACTAGTGACTACTAGTGACTACTAGTGACTACTAGTGACTACTAGTGACTACTAGTGACTACTAGTGACTACTAGGGACTACTAGTGACTACTAGTGACTACTAGGGACTACTAGTGACTACTAGTGACTACTAGTGACTACTAGTGACTACTAGTGACTACTAGTGACTACTAGTGACTACTAGTGACTACTAGGGACTACTAGTGACTACTAGTGACTACTAGTGACTACTAGTGACTACTAGTGACTACTAGTGACTACTAGTGACTACTAGTGACTACTAGTGACTACTAGTGACTACTAGTGACTACTAGTGACTACTAGTGACTACTAGTGACTACTAGTGACTACTAGTGACTACTAGTGACTACTAGTGACTACTAGTGACTACTAGTGACTACTAGTGACTACTAGTGAATACTAGTGACTACTAGTGACTACTAGTGACTACTAGTGACTACTAGTGACTACTAGTGACTACTAGTGACTACTAGTGACTACTAGTGACTACTAGTGACTACTAGTGACTACTAGTGACTACTAGTGACTACTAGTGACTACTAGTGACTACTAGTGACTACTAGTGACTACTAGTGACTACTAGTGACTACTAGTGACTACTAGTGACTACTAGTGACTACTAGTGACTACTAGTGACTACTAGTGACTACTAGTGACTACTAGTGACTACTAGTGACTACTAGTGACTATACGTGACTACTAGTGACTACTAGTGACTACTAGTGACTACTAGTGACTACTAGTGACTACTAGTGACTACTAGTGACTACTAGTGACTACTAGTGACTACTAGTGACTACTAGTGACTATACGTGACTACTAGTGACTACTAGTGACTACTAGTGACTACTAGTGACTACTAGTGACTACTAGTGACTACTAGTGACTACTAGTGACTATACGTGACTACTAGTGACTACTAGTGACTACTAGTGACTATACGTGACTACTAGTGACTACTAGTGACTACTAGTGACTACTAGTGACTACTAGTGACTACTAGTGACTATACGTGACTACTAGTGACTACTAGTGACTACTAGTGACTACTAGTGACTACTAGTGACTATTAGTGACTACTAGTGACTATTAGTGACTACTAGTGACTATTAGTGACTACTAGTGACTACTAGTGACTACTAGTGACTACTAGTGACTACTAGTGACTACTAGTGACTACTAGTGACTACTAGTGACTATACGTGACTACTAGTGACTATTAGTGACTACTAGTGACTATTAGTGACTATTAGTGACTATTAGTGACTACTAGTGACTACTAGTGACTATTAGTGACTATTAGTGACTATTAGTGACTACTAGTGACTACTAGTGACTATTAGTGACTACTAGTGACTATTAGTGACTATTAGTGACTACTAGTGACTATTAGTGACTACTAGTGACTACTAGTGACTACTAGTGACTATTAGTGACTATTAGTGACTATACGTGACTATTAGTGACTATTAGTGACTATTAGTGACTATTAGTGACTATTAGTGACTATTAGTGACTATTAGTGACTATTAGTGACTATTAGTGACTATTAGTGACTATTAGTGACTATTAGTGACTATTAGTGACTATTAGTGACTATTAGTGACTATTAGTGACTATTAGTGACTACTAGTGACTACTAGTGACTATTAGTGACTATTAGTGACTACTAGTGACTACTAGTGACTACTAGTGACTATTAGTGACTATTAGTGACTACTAGTGACTATTAGTGACTACTAGTGACTATTAGTGACTATTAGTGACTATTAGTGACTATTAGTGACTACTAGTGACTATTAGTGACTATTAGTGACTACTAGTGACTATTAGTGACTATTAGTGACTACTAGTGACTATTAGTGACTATTAGTGACTATTAGTGACTATTAGTGACTACTAGTGACTATTAGTGACTACTAGTGACTATTAGTGACTATTAGTGACTACTAGTGACTACTAGTGACTATTAGTGACTATTAGTGACTATTAGTGACTACTAGTGACTATTAGTGACTATTAGTGACTATTAGTGACTACTAGTGACTATTAGTGACTATTAGTGACTATTAGTGACTACTAGTGACTATTAGTGACTATTAGTGACTACTAGTGACTACTAGTGACTACTAGTGACTATTAGTGACTACTAGTGACTACTAGTGACTATTAGTGACTACTAGTGACTATTAGTGACTACTAGTGACTACTAGTGACTATTAGTGACTATTAGTGACTATTAGTGACTACTAGTGACTATTAGTGACTACTAGTGACTACTAGTGACTACTAGTGACTATTAGTGACTACTAGTGACTACTAGTGACTATTAGTGACTACTAGTGACTACTAGTGACTATTAGTGACTATTAGTGACTATTAGTGACTACTAGTGACTATTAGTGACTATTAGTGACTATTAGTGACTATTAGTGACTACTAGTGACTATTAGTGACTATTAGTGACTATTAGTGACTATTAGTGACTATTAGTGACTATTAGTGACTATTAGTGATTACTAGTGACTATACGTGACTATTAGTGACTATTAGTGACTATTAGTGACTACTAGTGACTACTAGTGACTACTAGTGACTATTAGTGACTATTAGTGACTATTAGTGACTACTAGTGACTATTAGTGACTACTAGTGACTATTAGTGACTATTAGTGACTACTAGTGACTACTAGTGACTATTAGTGACTATTAGTGACTATTAGTGACTATTAGTGACTACTAGTGACTATTAGTGACTATTAGTGACTATTAGTGACTATTAGTGACTATTAGTGACTATTAGTGACTATTAGTGACTATTAGTGACTATTAGTGACTATTAGTGACTATTAGTGACTATACGTGACTATTAGTGACTATTAGTGACTATACGTGACTATTAGTGACTATTAGTGACTATTAGTGACTATTAGTGACTATACGTGACTATACGTGACTATTAGTGACTATTAGTGACTATTAGTGACTATTAGTGACTATTAGTGACTATTAGTGACTATTAGTGACTACTAGTGACTACTAGTGACTATTAGTGACTATACGTGACTATTAGTGACTATTAGTGACTATTAGTGACTATTAGTGACTATTAGTGACTATTAGTGACTATTAGTGACTATTAGTGACTATTAGTGACTATTAGTGACTATTAGTGACTATTAGTGACTATACGTGACTATTAGTGACTACTAGTGACTATTAGTGACTATTAGTGACTATTAGTGACTATTAGTGACTATTAGTGACTATTAGTGACTACTAGTGACTATTAGTGACTATTAGTGACTATTAGTGACTATTAGTGACTATTAGTGACTATTAGTGACTATTAGTGACTATTAGTGACTATTAGTGACTATTAGTGACTATTAGTGACTATTAGTGACTACTAGTGACTATTAGTGACTATTAGTGACTATTAGTGACTATTAGTGACTATTAGTGACTATTAGTGACTATTAGTGACTATTAGTGACTATTAGTGACTATTAGTGACTATTAGTGACTATTAGTGACTATTAGTGACTATTAGTGACTATACGTGACTATTAGTGACTATTAGTGACTATTAGTGACTATTAGTGACTATTAGTGACTACTAGTGACTATTAGTGACTATTAGTGACTAATAGTCACTAATAGTGACTATTAGTGACTATTAGTGACTATTAGTGACTATTAGTGACTATTAGTGACTATTAGTGACTATTAGTGACTATTAGTGACTATACGTGACTATTAGTGACTATTAGTGACTATACGTGACTATTAGTGACTATTAGTGACTATTAGTGACTATTAGTGACTACTAGTGACTATTAGTGACTATTAGTGACTATTAGTGACTATTAGTGACTATTAGTGACTATTAGTGACTATTAGTGACTATTAGTGACTATTAGTGACTATTAGTGACTATTAGTGACTATTAGTGACTATTAGTGACTATTAGTGACTATTAGTGACTATTAGTGACTATTAGTGACTATTAGTGACTATTAGTGACTATTAGTGACTATTAGTGACTATTAGTGACTACTAGTGACTATTAGTGACTATTAGTGACTATTAGTGACTATTAGTGACTACTAGTGACTACTAGTGACTA
>NW_027509549.1:0-11231 GCF_048541705.1 Temnothorax americanus | reverse complement strand
GCGGGACTTGGAAATAATTCGGCCCCGTACGGACGCCGGAGGTAACGACCGCGAGCGAAAGCAACACGCCGCGAGGGATTTAGAACGTCACACCCACACGCACGCACACACAGCACGGACGCATGAATTCGTGCATTTGCCTAGCGGGAACGACCGCGAGCGAAAGCAACACGCCGCGCGGGACTTGGAAATAATTCGGCCCCGTACGGACGCCGGAGGTAACGACCGCGAGCGAAAGCAACACGCCGCGAGAGGACTGTGTATATTTTAGACACGTCACACCCACACGCACGAACACACACGCACACGCACGCATATTTGAATTTCCGTGCATTTGCCCTAGCGGAGGTAACGACCGCGAGCGAAAGCAACACGCCGCGCGGGACTTGGAAATAATTCGGCCCCGTACGGACGCCGGAGGTAACGACCGCGAGCGAAAGCAACACGCCGCGAGAGGACTGTGTATATTTTAGACACGTCACACCACACGCACGCACACACACGCACACGCACGCATATTTGAATTTCCGTGCATTTGCCCTAGCGGAGGTAACGACCGCGAGCGAAAGCAACACGCCGCGCGGGACTTGGAAATAATTCGGCCCCGTACGGACGCCGGAGGTAACGACCGCGAGCGAAAGCAACACGCCGCGAGAGGACTTGGAAATAATTCGGACCCGTACGGATCGTCAGTAGCGGAGGTAACGACGCGAGCGAAAGCAACACGCGCGGTGGGACTTGAAAATATTCCGTCCCGTACGGACGCCGGAGGTAACGACCGCGAGCGAAAGCAACACGCCGCGAGAGGACTGTGTATATTTTAGACACGTCACACCCACACGCACGCACACACACGCACACGCACGCATATTTGAATTTCCGTGCATTGCCCTAGCGGAGGCGGGGGGTGTAACGACCCGCGAGCGCGAAAGCAACAACGCCGCGCGGGACTTGGAAATAATTCGGCCCCGTACGGACGCGGAGGTACGACCGCGAGCGAAAGCAACACGCCGCGCGGGACTTGGAAATAATTCGGCCCCGTACGGACGCCGGAGGTGGTGGAACGACCGCGAGCGAAAGCAACACGCCGCGAGAGGACTGTGTATATTTTCGACTCGTCACTACCACACGCACGCACACACACGCACACGCACGCATATTTGAATTTCCGTGCATTTGCCTAGCGGAAGAGG
Organism: Temnothorax americanus; assembly: GCF_048541705.1. NCBI lineage: Eukaryota > Metazoa > Arthropoda > Insecta > Hymenoptera > Formicidae > Temnothorax > Temnothorax americanus. Next base: position 10,038 of record NW_027509549.1, on the reverse strand, counting down.
GTAACGAACCGCGAGCGAAAGCAACACGCCGCGCGGGACTTGGAAATAATTCGGCCCGTACGGACGCCGGAGGGTAACGACCGAGAGCGAAAGCAACACGCGGCGATAGGACTATGTATAGGTTAGCCACGTCACACTCTCCCGCACGCATACACACGCACACTCTCGCATATTTGAAATTCCGTGCATTTCGCCCAGCGGAGGTAACGACCGCGAGCGAAAGCAACACGCCGCGCGGGACTTGGAAATAATTCGGCCCGTACGGACGCCGGGGGTAACGACCGCGAGCGAAAGCAACACGCCGCGAGAGGACTGTGTATATTTTAGACACGTCACCACACGCACGCAACCCGCCGACGATTTGAATTCGGCATTGCCTAGCGGAGGTAACGACCGCGAGCGAAAGCAACACGCCGCGCGGGACTTGGAAATAATTCGGCCCCGTACGGACGCCGGAGGTCACGACCGCGAGCGAAAGCAACACGCCGCGCGGGGACTGTGAAATATTTGGCACCGTACGACGCACGACGTCACGCACCGAGCGACACAGCAAAGCAACACGCCGCGGGATTGGAAATAATTCGGCCAGTACGGAGGGAGGTAACGACCGCGAGCGAAAGCAACACGCCGCGAGGGACTTGGAATATTGGACACGTCACACTCACACGACACGCACACACACGCCACACGCCACGACATATTTGTAATTTCCGTGCCAATTTGCACTTAGCGGACGGTAACGACCCCGCGAGCTGAAAGCCAACACGCCGGCGCGCGGACTTGGAATTAATTACTTTCGCCCCGTACGGAACGCCGGAGGGTAACGGACAGCGAGCCGAAGGCGAAAGCAACACGCCGCGAGACGCGACTGTGTATATTTTAACACGTCACACCTCACCTACGCACGCACACACACGCCACACGCACGCATATTTGAATTTCCGTGCATTTGGCCCTAGCGGAACGGTAACGACCGCGAGCGGAAAGCAACACCGCCTGCGCGGGACTTGAGAATAATCGGCCCCGTAACGGAAGCTCGCGAAGTAACGACCCCGCGAGCGAAAGCAAACACGACGCGAGAGGACTGCGTATATTTTAGGACCAAGTCCTACACCACAACGCACGCAACCACACGCACACCGCACGCGTATTTTGAATTTCCGTGCATTGCCCTCCTAGCGGAAGGGTAACGCCCGCGAGCGTGAAAGCAACACGCCGCGCGGGACTTGGAAATAATTCGGCCCCGTACGGACGCCGGAGGTAACGACCGCGAGCGAAAGCAACACGCCGCGAGGGGACTGGGTATAATTTAGACACGTCACACCCACACGCACGCCACACACGCAACGCACGCCATATTTGAATTTCACGGAATTTTCCCTAGAGGAGGTACGACCGCGATCGAAAGAATACACCGCAGCGCGGGACTTGAAATAATTCGGCCCCGTACGGGACGCCGGAGGTCACGACCGCGAGCGAAAGGCAACACGCCGCGCGGACTTGGAAATAATTCGGCCCGTACGGACCGCCGGAGGTAGCGACCGCGAGCGAAAGCAACACGCCGCGCGAGACATGGAAATAATTCGGCCCCGTACGGACGCCGGAGGTAACGACCGCGAGCGAAAGCAACACGCCGCGCGGGACTTGGAAATAATTCGGCCCCGTACGGACGCCGGAGGTAACGACCGCGAGCGAAAGCAACACGCCGCGGGGACTGGATATTTTGGCCCCTCACCAGCACGCGAGCCAACACGCACACGCACGCAATTAATTTCCGTCACCCTGGCTACGACGCAGCGAAGCAACACGCCGCGCGACTTGAAAAATTCGGCCCCTACGGACGCGGAGGTAACGACCGCGAGCGAAAGCAACACGCCGCGAGGGACTTGAATGAACTAACCCGCCCCCACAGAACGCCGAATTTGAATGGATCAGCGGACGACGGCGAAAGGGCAACACGCCGCGCGGGACTTGGAAATAATTCGGCCCGTACGGACGCCGGAGGTAACGACCCCGCGAGCGAAAGCAACACGCCGCGAGAGGACGGTATATACTAGACACGTCACACCCACCCGCCCGCACTCACACGCACACGCGCCCATATTAATATTTCCGTGCATTTGCCCTAGCGGAGGTAACGACCGCGAGCGAAAGCAACACGCCGCGCGGGACTTGGAAATAATTCGGCCCCGTACGGACCCCGGAGGGGCACACGCGGCAAGAACGCCGCGCGGGACGGAAAACGGCCCGGCCGGAGGACGCGCAGCGAAGAAAGCCCGCGATGGAAACGGCGAGGAGCGGGGAAGACGCGAGCGAAGCAAACGCCGAGAGGACTGTTATTTTAGCACACACACGCACGCACACACGACACGCCGAATTTGATTCCGGATTTGCTAGCGGAGGTACGACCGAGCAAGCAAGCCGGGGACTGGAATTCGGCCGACGGAGCCGAGACACCGCGGCGAAGAAAGCGCGGGGACTGAATTCGCAACCCCAGGACAGCCGGAGGTACGACCGCGGACGAAGAACACGCGCGCGGGACTTGGAAAATTCGGCCCGTACGGACGCGGGTACGACCGGCGAAAGCACAGCCGAGGACTGGAATTGACACGTACACCACACACGCACAACGCACACGCACGCATATTTGAATTCCGCATTTGCTAGGAGTAAGACCGCGCGAAGAAGGCGGATGAATTTCGGCCTAGGGCAGGTAACGACGCGAGCGAAAGAACACGCCGCGGGACTTGGAAAGAAAACGCACGTATGACCGGAGAGGGTAGACCGCGAGCGAAAGAACACGCGCGCGGGACTTGGAATAATTGGCCACGACGGACGCCGGAGGTAAACGACCGCGAGCGAAGAACACGCCGCGAGAGGAGTGTATATTTAGACACGTCACCCACGCAGCACACACCGCACACGCAGCATATTGAATTTCGGCATTTGCCTAGGAGGGTAGGAACGGACACCGCGAGCGAAGCAACACGCGGCGGGACTTGGAAATAATTCGGCCGTAGGGCGGAGGTAACGACCGCGAGCGAAAGCAACCGCGCAGAGGACGTGATTTGACAGTCACACCACACGCACGACACACCACGCATACGTGACTATACGTGACTATTAATGACTATACGTGACTATACGTGACCATACGTGACTATACGTGACTATTAATGACTATACGTGACTATACGTGACCATACGTGACTATACGTGACTATTAATGACTATACGTGACTATACGTGACTATACGTGACTATACGTGACTCTACGTGACTATTAATGACTATACGTGACTATACGTGACTATACGTGACTCTACGTGACTATTAATGACTATACGTGACTATACGTGACTATACGTGACTCTACGTGACTATTAATGACTATACGTGACTATACGTGACTATACGTGACTATACATGACTATTAATGACTATACGTGACTATACATGACTGTACGTGACTATACATGACTATTAATGACTATACGTGACTATACGTGACTATACGTGACTATACATGACTATTAATGACTATACATGACTATTAATGACTATACGTGACTATACATGACTATTAATGACTATACATGACTATTAATGACTATACGTGACTATACATGACTATTAATGACTATACATGACTATACGTGACCTTACGTGACTATACATGACTATTAATGACTATACATGACTATACGTGACCTTACGTGACTATACATGACTATTAATGACTATACATGACTATACGTGACTATACATGACATTACATGACTATACACGACTATACATGACCTTACGTGACATTACATGACTATACATGACTATACACGACTATACATGACTATACGTGACTATACATGACATTACATGACTATACACGACTATACATGACCTTACGTGACATTACATGACTATACATGACTATACACGACTATACGTGACTATACATGACCATACGTGACATTACATGACTATACACGACTATACGTGACTATACATGACCATACGTGACATTACATGACTATACACGACTATACATGACTATACGTGACTATACATGACATTACATGACTATACACGACTATACATGACCTTACGTGACTATACATGACTATTAATGACTATACACGACTATACATGACTATACGTGACTATACATGACATTACATGACTATACACGACTATACATGACCTTACGTGACTATACGTGACTATTAATGACTATTAATGACTATACGTGACTATACATGACTATACGTGACTATTAATGACTATTAATGACTATACGTGACTATACGTGACTATACGTGACTATTAATGACTATTAATGACTATACGTGACTATACGTGACTATACGTGACTATTAATGACTATTAATGACTATACGTGACTATACGTGACTATACGTGACTATACGTGACTATTAATGACTATACATGACTATACGTGACTATACGTGACTATACGTGACTATTAATGACTATACGTGACTATACGTGACTATACGTGACTATACGTGACTATTAGTGACTATACGTGACTATACGTGACTATACGTGACTATACGTGACTATTAGTGACTATACGTGACTATACGTGACTATACGTGACTATACGTGACTATTAGTGACTATACGTGACTATACGTGACTATACGTGACTATACGTGACTATACGTGACTATTAGTGACTATACGTGACTATACGTGACTATACGTGACTATACATGACTATACGTGACTATACGTGACTATACGTGACTATACGTGACTATTAATGACTATACGTGAATCTTATTGACTATTACGTGGACTATACGTGACATTAGTGACTTATCGGACTATTAGTGACTATACGTGACTATTAGGACTATTAGTGACTATTAGGACTATAGTTGATATACGTGGAATGATTAGTGACTATTAGTGACTATTAGGGACTACTAGTGAACTATACGTGACTAATTAGTGAATATTAGTGACTACTAGGACATTACTACGAGTGACTATTACGTGACTATTAGTGACTATATAGGACTATTAGTGACTACGTGACTATTGGTGACTATTGGTGACTACTTGTGACTATTGGTGACTATAGTGAATATCGTGACTATAGTGATATTAGTGGAATAGTGACTATTAGTGGACTACTATAGTGCACGAGTAGTGACTATTAGTGACTATTAGTGACTATTAGTGACTACTAGTGACTACTAGTGACTATTAGTGACTATACGTGACTATTAGTGACTATACGTGACTATACGTGACTATACGTGACTATACGTGACTATTAGTGACTATACGTGACTATACGTGACTATACGTGACTATTAGTGACTATACGTGACTATACGTGACTATACGTGACTATACGTGACTATTAGTGACTATACGTGACTATACGTGACTATACGTGACTATACGTGACTATTAGTGACTATACGTGACTATACGTGACTATTAGTGACTATACGTGACTATTAGTGACTATACGTGACTATACGTGACTATTAGTGACTATACGTGACCTTACGTGACTATACGTGACTATTAGTGACTATACGTGACCTTACGTGACTATACGTGACTATTAGTGACTATACGTGACCTTACGTGACTATACGTGACTATTAGTGACTATACGTGACTATACGTGACTATACGTGACTATACGTGACTATTAGTGACTATACGTGACTATACGTGACTATACGTGACTATACGTGACTATTAGTGACTATACGTGACTATACGTGACTATACGTGACTATACGTGACTATTAGTGACTATACGTGACTATACGTGACTATTAGTGACTATTAGTGACTATTAGTGACTATTAGTGACTATTAGTGACTATTAGTGACTATACGTGACTATTAGTGACTATACGTGACTATACGTGACTATACGTGACTATACGTGACTATACGTGACTATTAGTGACTATACGTGACTATACGTGACTATACGTGACTATTAGTGACTATTAGTGACTATACGTGACTATACGTGACCATACGTGACTATTTTTTTTTTTTTTTTTTTTTTTTTTTTTTTTTTTTTTTTTTTTTTTTTTATTTTTTTTTTTTTTTTTTTTTTTTTTTTTTTTTTTTTTTGTTTGCTCCTCCTTTTTTTTTTTGTTTTTTTTTTTTTTTTTTTTTTTTTTTTTTTTTTTTTTTTTTTTTTTTTTTTTTTTTACGATATACGTGACTATTACGTGTGATATAAGTGACTATACGTGACTTATTAGTGGAATATACGTGGGACTTACGTGACTCTACGTTACTCTATGTGACATAAGGGATATACGTGACTATTACGTGACTATACGTGACTATACGTGACCATAGTGACTATACGTGACTATTAGTGACTATTAGTGACTATACGTGACTATTAGTGACTATTAGTGACTATTAGTGACTATTAGTGACTATTAGTGACTATTAGTGACTATTAGTGACTATTAGTGACTATTAGTGACTATACGTGACTATTAGTGACTATACGTGACTATTAGTGACTATTAGTGACTATTAGTGACTATACGTGACTATTAGTGACTATACGTGACTATTAGTGACTATTAGTGACTATTAGTGACTATTAGTGACTATACGTGACTATTAGTGACTATTAGTGACTATACGTGACTATTAGTGACTATACGTGACTATTAGTGACTATTAGTGACTATACGTGACTATTAGTGACTATACGTGACTATTAGTGACTATTAGTGACTATACGTGACTATTAGTGACTATACGTGACTATTAGTGACTATTAGTGACTATACGTGACTATTAGTGACTATACGTGACTATTAGTGACTATTAGTGACTATACGTGACTATTAGTGACTATACGTGACTATTAGTGACTATTAGTGACTATACGTGACTATACGTGACTATACGTGACTATTAGTGACTATTAGTGACTATTAGTGACTATACGTGACTATACGTGACTATACGTGACTATTAGTGACTATTAGTGACTATACGTGACTATACGTGACTATACGTGACTATTAGTGACTATACGTGACTATACGTGACTATTAGTGACTATTAGTGACTATTAGTGACTATACGTGACTATACGTGACTATACGTGACTATACGTGACTATTAGTGACTATACGTGACTATACGTGACCATACGTGACTATACGTGACTATTAGTGACTATACGTGACTATACGTGACTATACGTGACTATACGTGACTATACGTGACTATACGTGACTATACGTGACTATACGTGACTATACGTGACTATACGTGACTATACGTGACTATACGTGACTATACGTGACTATACGTGACTATACGTGACTATACGTGACTATACGTGACTATACGTGACTATACGTGACTATACGTGACTATACGTGACTATACGTGACTATACGTGACTATTAGTGACTATACGTGACTATTAGTGACTATACGTGACTATACGTGACTATTAGTGACTATACGTGACTATTAGTGACTATACGTGACTATACGTGACTATTAGTGACTATACGTGACTATACGTGACTATACGTGACTATACGTGACTATTAGTGACTATACGTGACTATACGTGACTATACGTGACTATTAGTGACTATTAGTGACTATACGTGACTATACGTGACCATACGTGACTATACGTGACTATTAGTGACTATACGTGACTATACGTGACCATACGTGACTATACGTGACTATTAGTGACTATACGTGACTATACGTGACCATACGTGACTATACGTGACTATTAGTGACTATACGTGACTATACGTGACCATACGTGACTATTAGTGACTATTAGTGACTATACGTGACTATACGTGACCATACGTGACTATTAGTGACTATTAGTGACTATACGTGACTATACGTGACCATACGTGACTATTAGTGACTATTAGTGACTATACGTGACTATACGTGACCATACGTGACTATTAGTGACTATTAGTGACTATACGTGACTATACGTGACCATACGTGACTATTAGTGACTATTAGTGACTATACGTGACTATACGTGACCATACGTGACTATTAGTGACTATTAGTGACTATACGTGACTATACGTGACCATACGTGACTATTAGTGACTATTAGTGACTATACGTGACTATACGTGACTATTAGTGACTATTAGTGACTATTAGTGACTATACGTGACTATACGTGACTATTAGTGACTATTAGTGACTATTAGTGACTATACGTGACTATTAGTGACTATACGTGACTATTAGTGACTATTAGTGACTATACGTGACTATTAGTGACTATACGTGACTATTAGTGACTATTAGTGACTATACGTGACTATTAGTGACTATACGTGACTATTAGTGACTATTAGTGACTATACGTGACTATTAGTGACTATACGTGACTATTAGTGACTATTAGTGACTATACGTGACTATTAGTGACTATACGTGACTATTAGTGACTATTAGTGACTATACGTGACTATTAGTGACTATTAGTGACTATAGATACGAAAGATAGACATAGATATAGTTAGGAATACGAATGTGATATGATATAGACTAAGATAACATATATGATATAGTGAAATTGATATGGATAAGAATGAATAGGATAGTGATATAGTAATGAATACGGACTATAGATAGGCATGTGACTGATAGATAGACTTGACTTGTGCATACGGACTAGTGACTATTGACAAGACAGGAATAGTCGATAATGACTTGAATAGGACTATAGGATATAGATATAGATAGTAATGACTAGGAATAGCTAATGACTAGAAGAATAGACTAAGAATAGGATAGATATAGTGACTAGGACATAGAATGGATATAGGACTAAGATAGGACTACGTGATATGGCGGACTTAAGAAAGTGATATAGGAATGTGAAAGACTAGTGACTAGACATAGTGATATAGTGACTAGATATAGACATAGTACAAGACTAGGACTATATGACTATAGTAATAGGACCTAAGACTATAGGAAAGTGCTATATGAGTGATATATGATATAGATATAGGACTAGACTAGTGATTAGGACATAGGTATAGGATAGTGACATGTGATGTGATTTGTGATTAGTGACTAGGACATATGATTAGGAATAGACATAGACATAGTGAAAGATAGGATAAGGCTATTGACTATACGAATAGGATAGGATAGACATAGGACTAAGGAAAGTGACTATGATAGTACTATATGACTATGACATAGGAAGATAAGGACTATAGTGAAGTGAATATGATATAGTGATATAGGCTAGAATAGGAATAGAATAGATAGTGAATTAGGATATGTGACATTACGGACTATTAGTGACTATACGTGACTATACGTGACTATACGTGACTATACGTGACTATACGTGACTATACGTGACTATACGTGACTATACGTGACTATACGTGACTATACGTGACTATACGTGACTATACGTGACTATTAGTGACTATACGTGACTATACGTGACTATACGTGACTATTAGTGACTATACGTGACTATACGTGACTATACGTGACTATTAGTGACTATACGTGACTATACGTGACTATACGTGACTATACGTGACTATACGTGACTATACGTGACTATACGTGACTATACGTGACTATACGTGACTATACGTGACTATACGTGACTATACGTGACTATACGTGACTATACGTGACTATACGTGACTATACGTGACTATACGTGACTATACGTGACTATACGTGACTATACGTGACTATACGTGACTATACGTGACTATACGTGACTATACGTGACTATACGTGACTATACGTGACTATACGTGACTATACGTGACTATACGTGACTATACGTGACTATACGTGACTATACGTGACTATACGTGACTATACGTGACTATACGTGACTATACGTGACTATACGTGACTATACGTGACTATACGTGACTATACGTGACTATACGTGACTATACGTGACTATACGTGACTATTAGTGACTATACGTGTATGACTTAGAGATAT